>NC_071501.1:59358453-59661484 GCF_028408465.1 Anastrepha ludens
TACACATATATCAATACTTTTCAAACGATTTTAATAATAATTATACTAATTGGTAGCTAATGAAGTAAACTGTGAAACGCGAGTTTATTTTTGTTCAACAAATTTTTGTTTGTTTTATTTTTTTGCATTTTACTTGAGGAGTTACCATATGGAACATGTTTTTTCCACATGTCATGTGATTTTCCGTGATTTTGTTTGTAAATGCATCTAATAAATTCATTCATATTTTGTTGACATTTAAAAATTTGGCGCTACATTCAAGGGCTCGATGAAGTACAAGTTGAAAATCAACTAATACCAACTACCATTTACATCGAGCCTCCTGTAGATGGTAACATACATACATATGTATGTATCTGGCGAACATGATGTTGAAAAGGCAGTTGTGAAAATTTAACGGTTAGCGGACGGTATTTACAAAATTTTAATGAAAAAGATAATATTGGAGGCATGTTTAGCTTAGCAACAATTTTAACTTTTTGTTATTATTGTTGAAGACACACATCAAGAAATAAAGGATCAACCAACATCATCCACTTGTACAACAACACCAGACGGAAATCGGTTACGTAAAATGCAGCCGAAATCTTTAAATATTGGATTACCGCCAGGAAACAAATTACGAAGATTGTCGTAACTTACTACCACACGAAAAATTTTAAAAGTTTTTGATGACACTTTTGCGAGCAAAGTGCGGTATAAGCTGTCGGACAAAATGGCACAAACCCAAATATAACAGTCGGCGAACTACGACCATTTGTCGGCAATCGTATTCCACTAAGTTGTCCACTGATGAATACAAAAATATTCAAGTCAATGAAGAGGTTACTCGGAATCAATTGCGTTGAGAAGCACTGACATTCGTATGAGGAAATGATGGAGCCAAAATAGATGTACCCCGTCCTTGCGCGATCACGGAATATAATAAATATATGTGGAGGTCAAAATATACAAGTAAACATCTTTTCAACAAAATATAAGACAAAAAAGTTCTGGGAAATACCGGATTAACTCAATGTTAGCATTTGACATTTGGCACGACCATTCGTTCCTGTATATTTTTTATTTAATCAACTTCTGTACTTTTGGTAGTAATTTTTGTGAATTCTAATTGGTAAATTGGTATGTCCCTATTGAAATCGCTTTTAAACGGTTGAGAAATTTTACAAAAATCAATCGTTTCTAATTAGGGGGTTCATCTTATTTTAACTCAATAATTAAATTTCCTAAATCCAGATATTCAGATTTTTGGTATAGCGTTTAATAATTGTAATGTTAGTCATAAAACTTATTTCAACTCACCCTCAAGTTATTTGCACGTTCAGGGTCCGAACACTGCAAATAATACAATTAATTTGCCGAGTTATTTATTTTATTAATCTTACAGTTGCATTTTTGGCACCCAAAATCTCATTTAGATTGACAGTGTGGAATTCAAGTCCTTGAATGTCCCAGTTATCATGGTGATATGCATTTTTTATAAGCTTCATTAGCGAACAAATATCCTGACGATATTTCTGCTCAATACTACTTCCTTCGCTGCAAGTCGATTTAATCCGACTCTTCATGCACTCCAGCCTTTCTGCTACTTCGCTTTCCAGATCTACCATATTGCCAATTATCACCTCATTAATTTGCATTAGCATATCCACCCACTCCTGATAAGTTACAAGCTTAATCTGTAAAAATAAAAATATTATAAAATTTTTTATTATCTATAGTATTATTTTAAAACATAACGCTTATTCTGACTAAACTACAATATGTACAGATATGAAAAACTGATATAGGGTATATTCAATAACGCATTATAATGCGCAACGTACTTTTGCAGTGTTGGCAATGCGTTCAGAAATGCAAATATGGCAGTACTGCAAATGCATCGCGTTCGAAAACGCCATTTTTGTATCAAACGTCGCGCATTATTTGCAGGAAATAAATATTTTGAAATAAATATTCCTTTATCACTTATCTTGAGACTGCGACAAACTCTAGCAGTAATTGGAACGTTTTCGTAGTTAGTCTTGCTAACCACTTGAATTAAGTTCGCATTAGTTCTACCGACTTTTTATTTGAAATTCAAATGGTTTTTTCGTTCGATCGTTAATAATTTATTGACAGAGAAAGCATTATTTTAAAAAGGTTTGGTTTCACTATATAGCACTCGGCTAGGTATTTTACTCAACCAATTTAATTTAAGAGATTGAATCATAAACAAGGGAAAGAATTCTCCGATTTCGGAAGTAAGCCTCCGAAATCGAGATATGAGCGTTCCAAGTGGGGGTTAAGTAAAAATTATTTAAAATTAGTGTGTGTAAATAACTAAAAAAGTAAAAATGCGGTCGTGATCCGTTTGTTCCACCTATTTAAATAGTACAGTAGGTTCTGTTTTTATGCGGTAGATACGTTCCGCAAGAAACAGCATAAAAAAAACAGCATAAAAAAAGCTACTAGTTCTATAGTAAAACTATAGATACGTTTCAAATGCTAAAACCGCATAAATCTGAAATAATGTAATAAAATCGCATAAAAAAGGGCACTAGTCCCATATTATTACTATAGATACGTTCCATAGACCGCATGAATCTGAAATAATTAAATAAAATCACATTAACAAAATATTGTATATTATCTTTGAAAATTATATCTTTGTATATCTTCCATACTTGTAGGGTTAGCATTTCTGATGTAATCTGTGATGAGTTTTTGCTTAGCTGGTTTAGAATCTTGTTTATATGTACAATTCCCGATAGGTCGACATGCATTTTGTAATTTAAAAAAAAACCGCACTATTTCAAAACCGCATAAAAAAAAGCCGCATAAAAACAGAACCTACTGTATATAACTTTTTGCGCAAAATTATACAATATAACAGGTGCTATTAGGGGTTTAAGATCTGAAAATTTAAGATCAGAAAGTTTAAAATCGAAAATTTAAAAACCTTATATTTTAAAAAATTTGCAACTGATTTAAAAAAATGGTGTTATTGTAAAGCTCCTTTCCTTTAAAATGCTCACTAAATCTCGCTAAGAACTTCCGATTGAAACCGGTCCATCGATTTGCACGATACTAGAATGACACGATTTCACTTTTACACGGTTTATAAATCACAACACAACATTTTTTGGTCTTATTCTGTCTAATACGAGTATTTTAAGTCTCGTTCAAAGATACCAAACGCACCCTTTTCCAAAACGTCAATTGCAAATATTAAGGTGGTGGCATTGTACGTGAAGAAGAAGAAACTTTAAAGTCATTTAACAGGTAAAAACGTTGAGTTAAGTTGTAGTTATGAATAGGACTTTTTTCAGTTGTTCCTTATTTCTAATGGGATGTTTACGTATTTGCCGCTTTAAATGTTCCCATAAATGTTCGATTGGGTTAGTATCCGGGAACTGTGGGGGTGTTTTCAGCTGTTTTCGCACATTGTATAACAGCCACTCTCGTTCAATGTTGGATGTGTGCTTGGGGTCATTATCCTGCTGGAAGATAAACGTTGCTCCAAGGCCCAATTTCGTACCGCTTTCTTTTAAAATATTTTTCAAAATATTTAAGTAACCATATCGGTCCATAAGATTTTCGATAAATATCAAGTTTCCAACCCCGTTCGCAGCCATACATCCCCAAACCATCACAGAGCCCCTCCATGCTTCACAGTGCCGGTCATATTGTTTGGATCCGATTCCGCGTTAACTTTTCTCCAAACTTTTTCACGGCCATCACATCCACAGATACTGAACTTACACTCATCAGAAAATATGACTTGGTTCCAAAACGTTTGGTCATATTTTTCATGATCTTTTGCGAATGAAATCCGTTTACTCATTTTCAACTTCAGATTTCAATTTGGGGGCACTTATTTTGGGGTTTGTCCTGATTTTCCGTACGACTAAGCTTTTTTCTCTGGGACTTAAGAGCCGCGGAAACCCACAACGCTCTTTTTAGTGGTGCTTCCCGCACTTTTATATTTATTCATAATTTTTGAACTGTAGCAAAACTCTTATCTATCAAACAACCGATTTCTCGCAATGATTTACGTTCCTTGTGATATTTTATAATCGGTTTTTTTAAGTCATCAGAAAGTTCTTTTCCTCTTGGTGCCATTACTAAAAATGTCGCAAAAATTAATACAAAACGTGCTTCCCTAAAATTTTATACTCACTGTAATTATTTCCTTTTAATAGTATACTAACTTTTGTGACATAAATTTCGCTGGCATCAAAGACATAGCAAAGCGTGTATAACGGTACCTAAAATTTACAGCTAAATTAAGGCGCATATGAAAGCTTATCCCAGTACTCAATTACTATGTATAAAATATTTTGATTACATATTAAGGAAAGCGTTAGCGTCAAACAATTCCATAAATCAGGCTCCTGTATACTTATTTATGTTGCTAACTGTATTTTCAGAATTACGAACGCTAGAACGCATAGAACGCTAGGGGAATTCTCGATGGCCAACTTGAAAGAAATTGCAGAAAAGAAAATTGACGATGTGGTCGTTATCAAGATGATTTTGTTAATAAAAAACAGTGGTTCTACAAGTGGTGTATCAAAATGGCATCTTTTGTGCCAATGGGGTCTGGGCTACACCAAAAAATTCTGAACACGTTCTACCCTATTTATGGCCATCTGATTAGATTGCATTCAAATTAACTCCAAATGTGGCCTAATAACTGAGGTTAATTAGGTTAATATTAAGGTAAAGTTACTTAAAAAATATCTATGTATAAAGATAAGTATGATTGGGAGTTACACCCCTTGTTGTGTATTGGTTGAGCTCCTCGTCCTATTTTTTGTGGGCGTCTTTAATTTTTGCTTTTTCTATAAATGGGGGGCCTTCAGTTTTATGTCCCCAACGAGATGGTTTTCTATTATAATAGAAGTGCATTCAGAGGTTTTTCATTGCCTCCAAGGGGACGACTGTTATTACAACAAACCTTTTCTATAATAAGGGTGGTTCATGCCAACCACAGGTTTAGAGCCTGGGCAATGTAAATGGTAATGGCAGTCACATAATCGGCTATGGCGGTTGCCTCACTGTAGGTTCAAAGATTGCATTTTTTTTTTTTTTGAAGTGAAACTTCTTACGCGGCGATGGACGATCGAGAATGGAGAGAAAGATTTCAAGGCCATGCAACGTTTTGGGCATTTTCGTTCCGAGAGAGAGAAAAAAAGATATAACGTAGAGGAAATGAGAGAGAGAGAGCTATACCTTATATATATCTTAGATACACTTTAGACTATTTTTCCTGAGTTTTTCCTTGTGGCCTCTAATTTCTAGTGAGAAATAAGACTTTTTTTTCAATTTCAAACGTTTAACAAAAAATGGTTACAAATTTAATCTTCAAAATAATAGCAATCGCTAGCGAGACATTTTCCCCATCTCTTAGGCAATTTGTGGATGCCGCGCCAAAAAAAATGACTGTCTTTGGCCGCAAACCAATCATCGAGCCATTTTTTGGCTTCGTCGTGAGAATTGAAGCGCTGCTCGGAAAGTGCGTGGCCCATCGATGCAAACAAATGATAATCGGATGGCGCCAAGTCTGGTGAGTAAGCCGCATGCACCAGCGGTTCCCAATCGTACGTCTCCACCGATTCCCGGGTCGCTCTTGTTCTTTGTGACGCCGATCGGCATATTCTGGGCATTTTCGGTGCATAGCGCTGTTCAAATTGGCCAATTGTCGTTGGTAGCGTCCACCGTCAACTGTTTCACCTGGTTTTAATAGCTCGTACCAAATCATGCCACGCTGATGCGGCCGAAGCGATTTGGTTTGGCCGTTGTTTTTGGCTTGTGGCCGGGCGGACCATACGATCGTTTACGCTTGGGATTGGAGAAATACACCCTTTTTCCATCACCCATAACGATTCGATGCAAAAAAGACTTCCTTTTGAACCGGGAGAGCAGCATTTCACAAGTGGTTTTTCGATGTTGAAGGCACGAAATTCGACATTTTTAAGAGCGATAATGCGATAATGCATTGAATTTTGTTGACAGATGACAGACGAAAAAAACAAGACATTTGGGAAGGTTTAAAAATACTCCTAACGACATCTATGGACTAATAGCTGAAAGTCTCATTTCATAGGTATACACCATTCCTTGGTGCCTACTATTTGGGGCGTTTTTTGGCCCCCATTTTTTTGGCGTTTCTTTTGTGCCTACTTTTAGGCGCTTATTTCCGTTTCCGTGCTATAGCTTGTGCGTACTATAATGTGCTATCCATTCCGGGGTCGGATTTATTGATATTGCCTTGCGGTAATTTGTGCCGTTGCTACGGTCCTGGAATCGTTGCGTTTGTGCGAGTGAAAAACGTTTGGAGTAGTGCGCGTTGTTGCCACGGTTTGTGTCCGGCGTTTACCTACACCGGTCGACCCTTCTCCGTTTTTTGTAAATTTTGTCTATTTGTATTCTCTGCAAATGTTGTGAATTTATTTACAATAGATATATGTTCTTTCTCTCTCCCTCTCTCTCATTCTCTCTCTCCCACTTTCTTTGTCTACCTCTTTCTTTGTCGCATTGAAATCATTTTGTATTAAACAAAAAAATAGGAAAATACTCACAAATGGAAGATGATGCACTTGTATGAGCATATAAGGATGCTGCGCTTGGGCGAAAAAACGACCACAAACCGGTACGATGCACAGTCGGTTCAATGACTGTCAGTCCAGCAGCATTCCGCGTACATATAAGGGGTATGTAAGTGTTTTTACAGACTTTTTTCTTACAAGCTTAATTTGTTTGGACTTACTTGTACGTGTATGTAACAGGTGGCGCTAAAGTAATCCTCCTATCAGAAAATGCTATAAATTTTGCGATTGGACCCTAATGTCAGTTCTGTTTTGACATTTGTGTAGTAAACGCATGCGAAATACACGTTAATAAACAATGTTACGCTACATTGCTCCAGAACGCGGAATATTGCTGACTATTTATTTGACCAATAATCGGTCGGGACTTTCGTCGCAGATTTCCTCGCCGTCCAACGCCTACTGGTGAAACACTGTGACGTTTAGCCGCTCGCCTCGAAGAGACTGGCACAACACGAGATGCTTCCAGGCGTGGCAGACCCCGGAGTAGCCGTTCTGCAGAGAATATTGCTGCTGTAGCCGAGGATGTCATGGAAGCGCCGTCGACATCGAATCATCGGACCTTTTTTCTTCGAAGACGTCGCGGGCCAAACGGTTACTGTGAATGGTGAGCGCTACAGAGCAATGATCAACGAGTTCTTTTTGCCGCAACTTGATGAATTGGGATTGGAAAACATGTGGTTCCAACAGGACGGTGCAACGACACACACTGCACGTGCCACAACCGATATGCTGAAGGATGCATTTCCCGGACGCCTAATCTCCCGTTTTGGCGATTTGCACTGGCCAGCAAGATCGCCTGATTTGACCGCTGCAGACTTCTTTTTGTGGGGCTTTTTGAAGTCGCGGGTTTATGTCAACAAGCCTCAGACTCTTGAAGCTCTTAAAGACAGTATCCGTCAAGAATGTGAGGACCTATCACCGGAAGTTTTGGCCAAAGTGATGGAAAATGCCATAAAAAGGGCTCAAATGGCAATCAACTGTGGCGGCGGCCATTTACATGACATCATATTCTCGACTTGATGTAAAAAAAATTAAAAGACCAAATAAAAATAATCCATAAGAAGAATCAAAGTTTTTCATTTTTTTTTTAAATTACAGCCAAAAAACATCGCAAGGTTACTTTTGCGCCACCTAATTGGCGCGTACACCCTTTTTGGATGTTTGGCCGAGCTCCTCCTCCTATTTGTGGTGTGTGTCTTGATGTTGTTCCACAAATGGAGGGACCTACAGTTTCAAGCCGGCTCCGAACGGCAGATATATTTATGATGAGTTTTTTCATGGCAGAAATACACTCGAAGGTTTGCCATTGCCTGCCGAGGGGCAACCGCTATTAGAAAAATGTTTTTTCTTAATTTTTGGTGTAGTCACGCACCAACCCATTCGGCTACGACGGCCGCCCGATACTATATTTATTGTATATTTAAGTTGTCCATAAAATATGTTATTTACATTGAGATATTATGGTAATTTTAATTAATTTTGAAACGTTCGCAGTTTGTTTACAATTTTTTTGGTTGTTACCGTTTTTACTAAAAAAGATTTAATTTTTTCTACTTTCTCCACCTCTCTTAACCTTTAATCTTTTGTAAGGAAGTGCCAAAACATTAATGCCACAAGTGAGCAAACCTTTAATTCGAGGGTTGTTTGAAAAGTCCGTGCAAAAATAAAAACTACTAAAACAAACTAATTGTTTGAGGCTTCTTTATTTTTCCACATAGTCTCCTTTTAGGTTTATACATTTCGTCCAACGTTTGTTGATCCCTTCCGAATAATAAGATTTATCCAAGTACGAAAAAACCATTTGTATCTGCACTCGTTTCAAGGAAATCGTTTCCCGCCAGCCATTTCTTCAAGTCGGGGAACAAGTAGTCCGAGGGAGCCAAGTCAAGAGAATAGAGGGGTTGTGAAACGATTTCCATTAATTTTGCGACCACAACTGCTGAGGTGTAAACTGTTGCGTTGTCGTCATAGATATGGAAAATCACTCGGCTTCCTCGATTCAAACGAATGCCAAACAAAAAAAATAGAACGATCTAGCTGAAACCTGATATGTCCTCTTCCAAAAGATGCTACGAACTAAACATAACCTCGACACGCCGCAGAACTGCCATCTCTCCAACTTTGCACGGACTTTTCAAATGACCGTCGTCATCCGCTCCGGACTGACATTAAACTATACAAGTATTATAGATTAGAGCTAAGCCCTTACGACGTTACAGATGCAGAAACGGCTCCATAAACCTTGCACAATACTGTGTATACTCTATAGAAACTGAAGTACTTCGCAGCGGACAAATTTCTGATTCAAACCTATTAAAGGCGCGGTATCCGCGTTTTGTGATGCATTATATTGATGAACTAGGTAATGTTAACCGAAATGCGAATTTGTGAATTCAACAAATATATGTAGGAGTAAGTTAATGTACCAAATATAAATATTAATAAAATATATAATGACACATAAGTCCATAAGTGAATTAGCTTACGTACATCCGTATCGTCTTTCGCCACATTTTCAATATCGACCAAGCGTTGCACAAATATCTCATTCAATTGTCCATTTAGTTTTGCTGCATCCCCACAACCCTTCATTTCGGCACGATATTTAACTAGTCGTTGCTGCAAGCAGTTTACATCATATTGCGGTGGTTTGCATGGCTGGCTGGATTTCATCGGTCGCACAGTTTCAGCGCTTTTCACCTTATGACACAATTTTTCTGTTGGCTGACACTTTTTTGTTGACGGCTTAATTGTTGAATGCTTTTGATCCATCCATGAATCTAATTCCGAAAAATGTGGTTCATCATCAAATTCATTATGGTCTAACGTCCTTGAAGGCATTGACGAATTTGAGACTACATTCAATGATTCGACGTTTATTCGAGAACTAATAACCGACGTTTCACTACTTATATGTCTGGGCACTACAATATTAAGAATGGCTGGTGGACCTGGAGATATATCGTTTCCAGTTTCAAGTGCATCTGACGTGGATATCAAACGGAATTGGCGGTTACGAGAGCGTCCACGAACTTGCGGACATATGTTCAAATTTTGCATGGTATTATTTTTGTGTCTCCCACTAGCGGTGGGATTTTTACAAGGAATTTGACTCATCTGACAAGTTGTTGTGACTTTTAATTTTTTGATAATTCGATTTTAATCAATTTGAGTTCTTAAACTGTATCTAAATGACAAATTTTTCGTTTTCATATATATTTATTTATTTATTTTTTTTTTCGTCATATTTATATAAATTTTTTTGGCATACATGACGTATGCGTGACACTCAACTCTAAGTAAAATTGTTGCTCGTACTCGTATTGCGAACTAAACTGGAACTCACCTCTTCACATATCACACATTTCTGTACTGAATTTATTCGTCCCAATGAACTACAGGTTTAGTTTTCGCTTTTTTGTTGTTATGTCCAATTTTGTTTTGTTGCTGTATTGGAGATAAAACAGGTAACTGATAGACTTTCTGAATTAAAGCGACACAACTTTTTCAACGGGCAGCTAACCTCTACATGGTTTGCATGTACATATGTATGTATATATACGTATGTACATGTATATAAGGGTGGTTCGTTGTTAACTATGTAGTTAATTTATTAATTCTAACTAAATCCGCAATAATCATTCGAGTATGAAATATGTATGCCAAGTGTTGCAAAAATTACAAAAAGAAATATTGAAAGTGTTATCTATTATTTAGTGGAATGCATATCATGCACCAGTTAGCCTCTAAGTATACGACCTGAGCCAATGATATTATAAATGTCATGGTTGATTACTTAAATAGCTGATCTTCAGATTATATATTAACCCAAACTCTTAGATCTCATAAAAAATGGTTAGTTATCTGTACATGCACATCGATATCTCGACATCCTCAATGAATGCCTAATTGATTCATGAATTAACTGGCGGATTTTACCTGTGGACATTTAAATGATGACACATTTTTCACATATAATTTTTATGAGCCATATTTTGAATACAAATACTGAAACCAGAAAGAATCTAAATTTTTACAGGCACGCCTTTGAAATACCCTTATACAATCAATATCCCAAATAAAACTAATCATCCTGACAATAAAGCATACGGAGACACTCTATTATATTTAGACAAACTATTATATTATATCTCACGAAATGGAGGAATTTCAAATTAATAACACTCATGGCTTATTGGCTATTTTAGCTAAATTCTGTTCACCAAAATTTAATAATAAAATAAAGCATTATGTCGACTACCTAATTACACTTGGATACAAATTTATAGCTGTAGGTGATTTCAACGCAAAAAACATGACATGAGGTTCATGACTGACCAATATTACAGGAAAAGCTCTACTTAGAAACCATCAGAAAATCAAACTGTGAATTTTTAAGCACAGGATAACGAAACGAACGAAGCCACTTGGCGATATATTCCTCATGATTGCTCCGAAATCACACGTTTCTTCATAGAAACTTGCACCAGTCATTTTGACTGGTACTGGTATAAATGTCAATAGCAAAAAATATATTTGTTAATAATATGTATAAAGTAGCATTAAGTTCATAAAATGTATTATCCACTTATAGCTACAAAAGTCATACCATCATTTCGGAAAGCAAATGTTATACCTTCTGCTCAAATATGAACGAGACGTTATCAATAAAACGATCCGCGGATGACATATGGCAAAAATAAATTTTTTGTTTTTTGGTAGGACTGTTATAAACTTACATGGCAAATTTCAGCGTGATATGTCACATAATTTGTTTTCTGTGCTACTGTAAACAAGTCAAGCTCGAGTGTGTTCTTCGAATTTAACGATGGAAATTCAAGTTGAACAAAGAATTTGTTTGAAATTTTGTTATTCCAACAAAATTTCGGCTTCAGACGCCTTAAAAATGTTGCAGACAACCTATGGGGACTCTGCTCTATCGCGTGCACGTGTTTTCCAGTGGTACAAATCGTTCAAAGAGGGCCGTACATCGGTTGAAAACTTGCCTCATGAACGTCGTCCAGCAACATCAGTAAACGACGAAAACATCGGAAAAGTAAAGGAAATTGTGCTTGAAAATCGCACGAATCGCAAAATCGGTTAACGCTGAATATTATTTAGACGTTTTAAAGCGTTTGCGCGAGAACATTCGTCTTAAAAGGAAGGAATTGTGGGACAACAAGTCATGGTTCTTGCATCACGATAATACACCAGCTCACACTGCTCTGGTAAATCTAGTGCAAGTGCTTGTGCAAAATGCAAAGTACACGAGACTTTTAGAATTAATGCAGTTTTTCCTTTTTTTCAAAAAGGGGGATCCTGCCCTCGGAATTTCATTTATGAACTGCATTGCTAAAGTTATGATGGGCATAATTAATGAAAAAATAATCTCTTGAACTGAAAGAAAGAGTATCTTAAACGAGGTTCAAGCAGACTTCAGAAAGAACTACTCCACAGTCGACAATATATTCAATTAAGCTGCTATTGTTGATTTAAAATCAAAGAAAAGAAGAAATAAAACGCGTATTTTTTTTAAATAAACGCCTTGATATAGTATAAGTTGCAGCACATAGGCCTTGCAACTAAACTAGTGAAGTTCATGGAAAATATATACAGCGATACAAAGACAGTTGCATGGAATGGCTCAGAAATTTCAGATACCTTCAAAACTCAGGTGCCAAATATGGGTGCTTATTGTCGCCAATACTATTTGCGCTTTACACAAATGGCTTACATGAAAGCTTAGAAGAAGAATTAAACATAGAAGGGAAAAATATTATACGTTTAATCTATGCGGATAATATCATCTTGTTAGCGGATCCCCCAGATGATTAAGAGAGATGTTTAATAACCTTGAAAGTTACTGTAACTTATGGAACCATGAAGTAAACCACTCAACTTCATAAATAATGATGTTCAGAAAAGGTAGTAAACTTAGTAAAGAGGAGAAGTGGTATTGTAAAGGGTTTTCCAATAACAGGTGTTATCTATCGCTATCGAGAGATGATTAATGATTTTTTATGGCCGGAATCGGATGGAATTGATCTGGACAACGTTTATTTTCAACAACAACAGGGTCGATTCAAGACCTCAAAGATGGAATTCGTGAGGCTATCGAGGACATAGGGCAGCCACTTTGCAATTCGGTTATGGAAAATTTCATGAAAAGGATATTGTCCTGTAAGCGTGGTCGTGGTGGTCATTTTCCTGATGTTATTTTCCACTATTAACGACATACCTTCCTCTTTATAATGAAATAAACATCCGTTATATATATATTATATTAAAAAATAGCATTTTTCTTTGAATATCAAAATAACACCTCTTATTAAAAAACCCTTTAGTAAGGAACAAATACAGTCTGTGTCTCGATATACTTATTTGGGAGTGAAAATAACACCTCAGATGAATTAAAAAAAAACATGTTAAAAACAGAACAGCTGCAAAAAATGGTATTAATGCTTCGTGGATTTGTCTTTTGAAAAATAAATTTCAATTGAAGCCAAATGACAGCTTTTTCATGCAGTTTGTCATACAGTCATACGCAACATAGGTGTGGGGTTTTGGGGGGTTTGAAGAAGATGATTTACTACAAAAGTATTTTGTAAAACGAATTTTGAAGCTACCATCACACATGCCTACATACACACATACTTTTTTGGAAACCGGCATGCATGAAAATCATTTGTTTACTTTAGAACTGTCCCTTAAGTATGTGCATTTGTTTATGTGCCCAGAAAGTCGACTGCCACATTATCTGTCCAAAATTGTTATAAAGAGAGAAGTATTCTGGATTAGAGATTTAAAGAACTTATTTAGTAAAAACGATGTAATCTGGCAATATAACAGGTGGCGCAAAATTAATCAATTATGGAAAGATTTATAATATTTGCAAATATCGTCCTACGGCAATCATATTTGACACTTGTGAGCTAGACAGCTGCAGCATACAAACAGACAAGCAATGGAGCATGTAAGGGTCAAAATAAAGATTTCCGTCATTCAAAATAAATTTTTTTTTTTAGTAAAAAGTTGAATGGTTAATTTTGCGCCACCCGTTAGATAACATACAGTCAGAAAGCTGCAAAGATGCAAAATTGCTTTTAACAAACCACAACCAAGTTAGGGTGAATTGTGTAAATGAAAATTTAAATTTGAATTGGTCGAGCCAAGGAGCACCAAGAGATTTGGTGGCTCTTAAAACACTCAGGCTAAAAAGCCCATTGTATTTAGAGCTCCGGAAAGAGGGTAGATAGTCAAGGGCGAAAAGGGAAAAGAATAAGAGAAAGAGATAGGAAAGAATAGAGACAGAGAGACAGAGAGACGCAGAGGTAGTTAGTCCTGTGCGAATTTTCAAGGTTCTTTGGTAAATCTGTAAATATTCTCCAGTTTTAGAGAACGAATATTACTCATTCTCACGACATCGGAACCCAAAAGCCGTAGTCTTGCTCTAGCAAAGGCAAGACACTCACTCCGCCTCCTCCAACCTAGACAGACACACTGGGTCCTCACTGATTCCAATGGTGGTCATATGCTGGTCCCATGGGTTGTATCCTGTAATAATACCGACCATCAACCGAACTTCTTTCATTTCAAGTTTTAGTAGAAAGTTTGACAGTTTTCTGTTCGGACTTGTCACAAAACACTTTGCAGTTCTGCAGCGTTCTAGACTTACATTCTTGAACAACCTTTGAGGTTTGCTTCGCGTTCTCCAGGGCCTTCAGTGCAGCCTTACTGTCACTGAAAACTCCAATCTGTTTCCCGCTACATCTCTTCTCCATTATGCATTCGGCTACTTTCAGGATGGCAAAAACTTCCATTTGGAAAACAGTTGCCATTTTCCCCATAGCTTAGTGATACTTATTACTATCGTTTAAGTACCATCCGGCTCCAGACCCTATTTCATTTTTGGACCCATCGGTAAAGAAAATATCCGTCAAACCTCCGTGAATGCCATCTGGATTGCTCCATTGCTCACGCAGTGGAAATGTGACATCGAATTTTCTTCCAAATGAAACTATGGGTATCAGGTCGTCTTTAGGTGCCAAAAACAATGGATACTGCTCAGATAGCAAGTTAAAGATTTCTGTGTCCCAAAGTTCCGTCTTCGTGGCAGAAAGCATATTTATGGAGTCTGCACATTGCTTTTATTGTTTCCTGGGGGAGCAAATCAAGCATAGCATTTAGAGCATCGCCGGAGGTTGTACTCATGGCACCCGTAATGCATAAACATACACTTCTTTGCTGCCTGTATAGTTTCCGGAGTGTGGACTTAACCATGCTCCTTCGCCACCAGACCACCGAGGCGTAAGTAATTATTGGTCTGATAAGTGCTGTATATATCCATAGGACCACAGCAGGTCTCAGAACCCAGGTTTTCCCAAATGTGTACATACAAAAAGCCTTAAGTACTAGTAGGATATATAAAGAATTAGACTGGTCAAAAAGTCTGGTTTATTTAAAGAAATATGACTTAGAATCAAGCATGTGGATAATGAGGGCTGTTGTTAATTTTAAATAACTCCTGATTTGACACAGAACATAAAACTTGCGCTCAGTGTGTAATTTAGGCGAGCTTGAAAATATACCACATTTCCTGGCGCGCTGCCTAATATTAAGAGAATATAGAAAAGTCTTTTTCGGAAAATTTACCTTAAATGATTCACAACTGATTGAGATTCTCAGTGGGGAAAATGATCGTTGGGATATACTTTTGCGTCTTATTAAATCTGCCTTTAGATACCGAGATTACTTAGTAAAAGAGTAGCCGGATAATTGTTTTGCACGAAAAATGAACAGACGACTCATACGCTCGTCGTTAAATTATAGTAAATATTTTCTTTTTTTTATACTGGAATGAGTAATTTTCAAAATTTTGTATATTTTACTTTTATTTGCAACAAATACTACTACTACTGACCGCTCGCAAGGTGAATTGTTTTTACATGACAATTTAATGTAAATTACTCAAACGTTTATATAAAATATTTATTACTTATATATGAACACTTGCAAAATAAGTATTGTGAGTATTATGTAAAATAAGTATTGCATATCTTATGAGCTGAAATTAATGAAACTTACCATCTCGCAAACCTGAATCGCCAAAAACACCTCAAACAACATCATCTGCAGTGATTGACGTGGAAGACAAATTTCATGAGCGGAAATCTTCCAAAGCTGCAGAACTGACAGCTGTTTAAACGCCCAAAGGAAAACGTGATGCAAAAAATCGCAAAAATCGCAAATCAATGCAGTTCGTGCTTGCCACCGACACCAACAGTATCCCAGTATCCCTCAAGAAATTGACGAGAGCTTGCCTGACATTTCCACCAAAATATGGCAACTCGACGCGGTGCAGAGGCTTAATCGAATCTCCAACCGGTTTCAGGCACAGAAGGGATTGTCGCTTAAGCGATGACTCACCCCGTTGTCTGGTATCGCTTGAAAACGATGGCCAAAAGTTTCCACTTCTCAATCCAACGTGTTATGCGTCACCCTGCCTATTGGATGATTGCAGCCAGGTTAAGGGATTACATGGGTTTCGTCGGGTAAAATAGGCCTATTTTCAATATTTTTTTTCTATGTAAAAAATGATTTATTTAATCAAACTTTTTTCTGTCTTATAGATACATATTTAAAGAATAATTTCTGAAATTTTCAAAAACAAAATTAAAACTCCTCCATTGTGACGTCATTTCCGGTGACGCCTCGAAAAAAAGGCGCGTCCGTCCACGTTGTCAGCATAACTACTGACAGGATCATCAAAAATGTAAAAACAAAAATAAGTGTTTTAGTTAAGAGCATAAACTCGTGCTTGAACGAAGGAAAGAAAAAAAGTAAAAATTGGAATTTCGGCAGACATTTTTCCAAAAAAATGAAATTTCGGTCAAATTTGCTTTACATTTTTTTTTTTTTTAAATAGTTGTAATTGAAAAAAAAAAAAAATCTTTCGTTCAAGCACGAGTAAATTATATCTCGAACGCCTGTGTAAAATTTCATCAAGATCGGTTGAGTAGTTTTCGAGAACATTTGACAACCGACTTTGAAGACATGGTTCATTCCCATGGCAGCCGGTTCTACGTTACCGGAATGACTCGGGTTTTTCCCGATCAAGGGCTGCCGCCCCAGTACACTAGCCCTGTCTAGTGTATCGTATATCACCCGTATATCACATGGTTCCGAGAAAAACGCGTTTAAAGTTTTGAGTAACTATAAAAGTGGCTTGAAGCGCACACATTCCAAAGGCTGTATCTCCGAAACTATATTATTAGTCGGATCGACTTGAAAATTTAGGATAATATTCTTGAGATGTTGTAGAAATTAATAAGCCAAAAAAAAATCGATTTTTCGAACCCGTGAAACCCATGTAACCCCTTAATTCGGCTAAATTATAACTGTACCTCCTTAACACAGGGCCGAATTGAAGAGTAACAGTGGCCTATTGCGACGGAGCTATTGATATCCCCAAAAAATTTGAAGACTGCTGAGCTTGCCTCGTCGAGTAAGCAGTCGTATGAACAAGATGAATACCAACAAAAACAACGAAAAGAACAATAATAATAATAACAGAAAGGGCAGTGGAAAAAAGCTGGGCCACCTCGCGGGGCTCTCAAAGGTGCAAGAGTCACTCTCTGCGGAACACGCCACGTTTACCACGAACCGAATGATCCGAAGTACACTTCTCGTGTTGCAAAAAAGTTTTTCGAAGATAATTTGGTCACTGTTCTGGATCGGGCTTCTTCGAGTGCCGGCTTAAATCCAATAGAACTTCTTTGGGACGACATTAAAAATGCACTCAGTACCCAGAATATCACGAATTGGGATAAGTTATTTCAAATACCAAGGCAGCATTGGAATATATTCCTGTGGAACGTTGTAGAGGTTTAATAATATCAATGCGCTGTGCAGCAGTACTAAAGCAAGTATTTTTTTTTCAAAGGTATTTCGCATTGTATCAACTTTTGTATCTGAAGTAAAAAAAAAATTATGTTTTTATTAGACAAGAGGACTGATACAGATTGAAAACATTTTAAATTTATAAAATAAAGCCTAATATGCAAAACATTTAAGTGATTTAATTGAAAAAAGGCTCAAATGAACAAAAAAAACCTGGCCAAAAAAATTTTAATATTATTCCACAAAGCCCATTAAACAGTGTTTACCCAATTTGTGAATATACAGGCCCAACCATACTTCAACACAAATATCTACTTATATTTTTAGAATCCTTTCATCAATAGCTATCCATTGATATAAATATTAACACGCCGTTAAGAAATAAAAACGTTCACAAATTATACATGTTTATACATATATCAGTTATTTGTGGCTTGATGTTGCCTTATATGTATATAGAAGAGTCGTCGCTGAATGACAGATAATTTTTTATGAGTTTGTCATCAGTAAGAAAGAGCGATCACTATTAAAAAATACTTTTTCTATGATTTGATGATACATATCATGTTTCGAACCCAGAAACAACCGAATGGATGTGAAGGCCACCAAGCTTCAACGAAAACAACAGACCTCTCTACCTGAGGACCAACTAAATAAAAAGCACAGTTAAAATATATTGTATTTTGTTATATTTAAGTGTATCATTATTCAATCATTTCACATTTCAAACATGTCATGTGTATGACAGCGAAATAAGTCAGTGCACACATTTAGTAAAGCAACCCAAGTCTATTGGTGTGATTGAAGGGAAGAAACGGAGACGAATAAAAATCTTTTTAATTTTATTTTTTAATTTGTGTATGTTTATATGTACTGTATCTTCGGGTCTGATTAAATTTTATTTTTTTCAATGCCTTTAATTATTATAAAACAGATTTAAAAACACCACTAACTGAAATAAATTAAGATTTTGGAGAGCGGTGGCTTTGATTTCATGTGGTCGACTGGTTCGACTTGTTCAAATTGATACTGTTTATCGCTTCGGTTAGAGTGGTAATTTCTTTCTATGCCCACCCAATAACTTATTTTTGGATTTAGACATAAAATATACACATTATTTGATAATTAGATCGATGTCACACAATCCCACAATGTTAACCAGAGAACCACTGTCAAGTTTCTCGCAACAGATTCGGCGCGAAAATTACATTTGTGATATTTGCACACAAAAAAACGAATCAACCGCAATTATAAAAAAAAAACTTTTGTATTCAATAGGGATTTAGATCATTTTTTTTAGGTTGGAAGGTATAAAAAGCTCAGAGAAATTTTGCAGAAAGAGGCTTTAAGGCAAAAGTCAAAATAATAAATTGAGAAGTGAAATATATTAGTGAAGAGCATAATTTGGGTGTGCAAAAGATGGAAATTATAGATAGTAATAGACGAATCCCAAAAATTTACGCAAATTAGAAATGGCGAGTAGGTGAATATAAAAAGTATCGATAGCGTTTTTCTGTTATGTAGCGATGATGTTATACAGCAATATAATTAAGTATCAATGATTTTCTATTTCTTTGCTTTAAGACCCTTTCTCGCTATTCTTTCTGCCTTTCTTTTTAGAATAGAACTAAGGTTATGAGAGCTTATGCCAAATAAATGTAAACTTTTCGATCCTCGGGAGTCCTAGCCAAATATTCCCTTTCGATAAGGCCTTCTATTCGTTTTTTAATAAAAACAGGAGAGGGTAAGAATCGAGACTTCAGCTGTGATGTAACATCAGAAACCAGCAAGTTGTGCTACAAGAACAAAAATAATGTATAAGTATACGTGCACTCTATTTATAAGTTAGATTATTTTACATACCGGTAAACGTTTTCTTGCTTTCATTATTCGCACAATAGCTGCTTCAATTTCATGTTTGCGATCTTCGTCTACTTTACCCCGCGTTTCTTTGCGTTCTGGTTCAGTCTCTCCTTTTGCGGCAACTGTTTGAATTTTTACCCTGTAATGACGTCCAGCGTGGATATACAGACCAAGAAGAAGACGGCCATAGTTAGTTAAGTGTCAGCACAGTGAAACATTTTTATATATATTACATATAAGTAATTAATAAAAATAATATATACATTTACAGAAAAATATCACTAGTCCGCGATCGGATAATAGACAGTTGGGGCTTACTCCCTATGGTGTTACGAAAAGAAAGACGGTCCACAAAGCGCTCTCTCTGTCTGCGCTCTGTTACAGTCATATTTGCCATTGGTTAAGTTGATTTAACGAGCATTTCACATATAATAGTTTGGACATCAAAACACAATTGATTAGCCTTTCGATGATATATAACATGACGTCAAAGCTATTGTAGAATACGAAAACTTTATTTCCACGCCTTAAAGTATATTCTAAAACTCCACAATGATTTGAAACATGCATAGGAAGCCAAACAGCATATGCAACACAAAACCAAGGAGTGCTTTGACCAACTCAGACGACCTCAAGATGGCTTCGAAATTGGTATTAGTGCTAGTAACAGTCATATACTCTACGGCAAGCATCAAAGAGCCTCATGAAATTTGTTCCGAAACGGATGGGTCAAATGTTATTATACGGAAAGTTGACATCGACGAATGAAGTTGCATCGAAACAAAACATGAATTTACCGTTGGGCTCACAATTATATCATGTATCTTCACATACAAAACACAAGCATAGTAACCAAGAGGAAGCACCCATACCACCTTTGCGAAGATGAGAACGACGCAAACAATATTAAGGAGTGTTGCCGAGAGTGGCGAGTGTCAATTTGGAGATTCGGCAAGCACAAAGACAAAATGACAATCCCATTGCGTTTCGTCGGGCCCGAGCGATGAGCGCCCCCTTTTCGTTCCCACAACTGTAGGTTCCACGTTACCGCAACTACCCGGATTTATATAGTAGCTTACATCACTAGTAACAGGAAGAGTGATCCCACTACTGAAACCTTAGGAAAGGCGCTAGCGAAGGAGAACCATATATCCGACACCCCCATTTTCCAGTAGTGAAAGCTCTTAAAGCCCATCCCCTCCCGGTCTTCACGAAACATCTAACCCCAAATACACATTAACATGGCTTCGGGAAAGTACCCTGCACCTACCGCCATAAAAAAACAGATAAAACGTAGACTTAAACAAAGCCACCGAGAGAACAGTTCTAGTAGCGTTGGGCCTATTCAATGCCTTCGATACCGTTAGCCAGTGTCTAAAAGTTACTGGGCGTAATCTGCGATAGTTTGCTCTCTTTCTCGGTGCATATAACCGCAATTGCCACTTAAGTCTGAAATCGCAACACACTGATGGCACTTGAGGCAAACACAAAGAAACGTTGCTGGCCACATTTAATTGGTTAGCCGGTTCTAAATTGTGCCGCGCCCATCTGATCCCCTGAAACTAGCGACAAGCAATGGACGAAGCTTTAGACCTGACAAATTGTTCCTCTCAGGAAAGTCACGGTCAGTAACCAACTCCCGCTGGGATGCTATCGCAGTAACAACCCTTGCAGGCACTTGCTGGGAGCTGAACCACCTGCTAGGCACGTGTGTAAGACCTAACTACGTTAACACCTCCTTGGCCTCACTGACGAGATCCGAGACTTAACAGTCATCCACTGAACTCCCCAATATATATGTCGACAGACCATAAATGCGATTCATCGCGAGTCTCTTACCACCTTCATGAACTCCTCCCCTCTTAAGGCAACCATTGGAGTCTAACCACCACCCATAGCAGATGAAAAGCCTTAGCTGCCTCGCAAGACCGGCGTTACCTTGGCACAATTACGTTCCGAATATTGTAGCAGGTTAAACCTATTCAGAATCGGCCGGCATCCTCAACCTATTTCTGGCATGTGAAAGTACTCTGTAAAATACTAACCACCTATTCACGTACCCCTTAAACTCATTCATCTAACACCCCTTTCCTTTTGGGCCCATCCCGTCGAAACAGCATGCTTCTTGAGTCTGTCATTAGACGACATTGACAATGACGATTGGTGACTTCACCGCTTCTAAAAGGGCAACAACAGAATAAACACGTTTCCGCGACAGTCGATTCTACGTTACAGGAACGACCTGGATTTATATCCGACCAAGGATTGTCACTTCATCAGCTTTCCCCAAACACTTTTGAGGAATGTTTATGATGTTACAACAACAACATTAACGGAATTAATACAAGCTTTAAACGACATTTACTGAGAGTACATTACCTTAACAAACTCTCATCCACTGGATGCCATTATAGGAGTCCAATCAACACCCAATGTAGGCGAAGAGTTTCAGCTGAATCGTGAGACCGGCGTTACTCTGGCATAGTTACGTTCCACATACTGTGTCAGGTTCAACTCCTACTTATTCAGAATCGGCACCTACATACTCAACATATCCGCACTATGTGAAGATATTCCGCATGACACCTAACACCTATTTACATGCACGCCCCTCATCTAACACCCCCTCCCTTTAGACCTAATCCGTCGAGACTGCTCGTTTCAAGGATCTCCCATTGTATGATGCAAACAACAGGGGCTGATAGCTTCACCCTTCAAAGCAGGCATTTGCAAGTTGTCACAACATCAACACTAATACGAGTATATCATTAGAAGAAAATGTGCCTTTTTTACTACGGGATGCTGAAAGCTGGTTTTCTTTATATGATGGTTTTTGGAATATGATCTTCCAGCAAATGGGTGATATGTTATGCATTTATTTAAAGTAAGCTCCCAAAACAAGAACATATTTTTTTCTGTGTCATAGCACTCATTGGCTTATTTCTTCCAAGCACTTGGCATTAATAACTTACAATATAACATAAAAACGTTCAAAGGTTTGAAAAATTTAGGTGTTGTTGTAAGTTGTTTTATGTTATTCTGATTTACTCTAAGACTATTTATACAAGTTTCAGTTAATAATATAGTACGATCTTACCTGTGAAATTTAGAAACGAATGCATCATTTACATAAAACTCATCTGTGGGGTCGATATCTTTTGTCTTCGTTTTTGAGTTTCGCACAAGTAATCGCTGTGCAGGTTTACCCATGGACAGCGACTGAAGTGCGCGCACCAATTCACGTTCAGGGATATCAGTTTCTTGTTGTATGTCCTCATAAGTTAGCACATCACGATTGTTAAACAGCATTAAAACACACATCTAAAGATGTATTGTGTAAACGGAATTTATATCACGAAATACGAGTATATTGAAAAATTTAAATACCTGATACGTTGACACTTGCAGTATGTGTTTACGAGTATTTGTTGGCGCCGTGCAGCCATTTGTGCTGGAGGACATGCTTGAGCTGGGACCGTCTTTATCTTTATCACTATCAACCTTGCGGCCATAAAACACAGCATTAATATAAGCGGTGCCTATTGAATGTAAAGATAATTGACTTTAAATTTTAATACTATTGCAAGTAAAGCAGAACTGCATATATATTGGCAGCTTGACCATACTCAAAGAAAACAAATAACAAAAAACAGTTCAGTTTTACCCATTTGTGGTTGTAATGTTAACTGCCTGCCCGAATGCTTATCCAAATAAAACTTCTTGAATATTTCAAATGCTTCACGGGGCGCTGATGGTATGTTGCAGTTAGGTGTTGCCGTCTAAATTTTTTAAGATATATTCGAATAAAACAGAACTGATTGATTAAATTTTTGAACACACCTGAGTAGGCCAAAATCCAGTAGTTAATATTCGCACTGTTAATTCAACGCCCGATAGTGATAAATTGTGAATATTTACATAGTTCTTAAATTCTTCCATTATGGTATTTGACACGGACATATCCTTGAACATTCCTTCTAGTTTTGAGGTAAATTGACATCCACACTCAGTCTGAAAATTATGAAAAACAAATTCAACTTCCGAATATAGAGCAAATTTTATAAAATTTTACCTTTAATTTTGATATCATATTTTTTTCGAAATCATCTGAGACTGATTTATTTAGCAACAGGCGTTTGGCTAAATGTGTTTTATAATAGCGCTCAAAAACATCCTTCTCCAAAAGAAATCGGAAAAGAACCATTGTTTTATCCAATATTGTTTCGATTTCTTGTTCGCTCATCTAAAATTGGTTACTATATGATTGGCATCTTATATACAAACGTAAAATTTGGTCGTATATTATAGACTCCTAAGCTGAAACATGAAAATTGCGATCTTTTGGATCCGTAAGGTGGCGCTAGGGTCATTTTCGTATTATCCCATTTGGTGCATACTAAAAATTTCTCTTTACTACTTAAAAATATATTTTTGAAGAAATAAGACACGCTGGATGTCACTGTGGTCCATATATTCTACAAACCGTATTTATGGATCGATTTGATTCTTACGAAGGACACATCTTAACACATTAAACTGTACCCGCTAACAAGCGGTATAGTGAAGATGTTCTGAAATTTTTTATTTATAGTCCGGAAATGTCTAATCAGCTTGAAAATACATTTTTCTAGAAAAACTGTAGCTCTTCCTGTAGTTCAGATATTCCGAAAAATAATGCTACGACTTGAGTAATACTCGAAATATATACACCCCGTCGCAAAATTATAAAAGCACTACATATTGACAAGTTTGACTATTTATATATTTATTTTTTAACTATTTTTTATAATAATGTAGTTTCCGTTCTTCTTCTTAACCGCCGTGTGAGTTATCTAATAGCAATCATATTCCGAAATTTTTGTAGTACCAACTTATTTATTTACAGGGTCCGGCAATCGAAATGCGCGGACATCAGCTATCTGTTAGTTGACTAAATAACAGTCCAGAGTATTGGAAGCATTTTGCCGAGAGTAAACGTGACAAAAAATCAGTAATAGATTTCAAACGTAATAGTGTGATTGCATTATATTTGGCTGGAAAATCACGACCAGCGATTGTTCGCGAGCTCGAACACCTTAAAGTATATAAAGTTTTTGTCTATCACACCATTACTCGTAACAGAGATACTGGTAGCATCGCGAAAAGTCATGGACGTGGTCATCCAAAGACAGCCACGTCACGTGAAATGGTTCAAAAACTGAAGAAGCGCCTTGAGCAAAGTCCCGACGAAGTGCCAATCAAATGGCGAAAGAACTGAAAATATCTGACCGTAGATCCAAAAGACGCATGATCTCACACTAAAGCAGCAACAAGTCAGACTTGAGAGAGCGAAAGCGGTCAATTTCCGAACATTGTGTTTTCTGACGAGAAAATTTTTCAAATTAAGCAATTCGTAAACTCTCAAATCGATAGGATTTATTTGACTGACCGTTCATACGAGAATTTGAGTCATCTATTGACCCCCAGGAGGAAGCACCCGCCGCAGGTAGTGGTTTAAGCCGCTATAACCGCAGATGGGCGCTCTCCAATCGTTTTCATCGAGCCTGGCGTCAGGGTAAATGCAAAATATTATCGGGAAAGTAGTCTGGAAGTTGCTTTGAAGCCGTGAGCAGACAAGCATTTTGGTGGCAAACCATGGACTTTTCAACAATACCCGGCATCGTCTCAAAAAGCTCGAGTGAATCAACAATGGCTAAAAAACGAACGAACTTCATAACGCGGTTTTATTTTATGTAAATAAAGATGTCTGGTTCAGTTGCTGTTGTGGATGTAAGCTCCCCAGTAGCTACTGCTGCTACTATTGCTGAGAAGAAAGTTTCTGCCAAAAAGGTTAAGGCAGCTAAACCCAAAAAGCCATCGGTTATCCCATCCGTCTTGGTCGACGCACCAATTAAGAATTTAAAGGAACGTGGCGGTTCATCCCCTTTGGCGACTTAAAAATATATTAGTGCGACATACAAATGTGGTCTGCTAACTTGTTTAGCAAAAGTTTTCATTTCTATACTTTTGAGTACTTTTTCTTTAGAATTTGCTCGGAAATAAAAAGTAGCTTTTCAAGGAGAACATTACGGATTTATTAAGTAGCTCAAGAATACTGACACAGGGTGAAACTTAGACATCTTACATAACCTTTAATTATAGCTTCATGAGCCATACATATAGGTATATCGGTTGAAAATAAAAAAAAAATTTCCTGATAAAAAAATTTTAGGAAAAAAATTAACTGCGTCTTCCGCTGATGTTGCAACACGTGGAGTCGCTACAGCTTTGAAATTTTGCTGAACATTTTTATAAATCTCGTGCAATGTTTAAAACTTGGAGTATTATGGACTTTGTTACGGAATATATTATATTTTTATAAAAATTCATTTTAAATTAAAAAATAAATAAGTAGCTTGTCAAAATGTATGAATATATGGGTGGTGTTTTTATAATTTTGCAAAAGGTTATATTAAATGCTTAAAACATCGTTTGAAAGAAATTTTGTTTGGACTATGTTACAGATAGACTAGATCTGCTTAGAATCGAAATATTTATCAAAGCTGTGGACTTTTGCTTTGTATGCTCCCAATGGGATGCCAAAAAACTCTATCACCTTGTCGATCACCGATCTCACTTGGACACGACTTATAATATTAAGAAGTAAATTATAAATTCTATTTCGATCCCCATGAAATTGCCTATTGAGCCCAAGAGAAAGTGTAATTTATTTTATTAAAAAGACATACAAAAACGGGTTTGAAGGTGTACTGTTATTGAAACCTTGTCACATTGAAGTTTTATAACATGCAGGCCTATAAAATACGATAGATCGAAACATGATTCAATTATTAAAGGTTTGCTCACTTGTGACATTGGAATTTTGACACTCCCTTACAAAAGGTCGCATTTAATAAGGGCGTAGAAAGTGGAAAAATTAAATACCTTCTTGGTAAAAATGGTAGCAAAAAACGTTTTCTTTTTACTTAAATTATAACAGGTACAAACAGAAATTGCCAGGAATGATATTAAAAAAAAATGTTATTAAGTTAAACCCAAATTGATATTTTGTGAATTAATTTTTAAATTGAAAGCTGATCACGAAGTTGCGAAGTTTTACCAATATAAAGCTATTATATTACCTAAGCAGTATGGCCCTAATGAATTCCTTGCGCCTTGCTTTACTATGCTATGCCCACGCAAGTTTGGAGTTTTGACCCCCAAGTCGCGATTATTCATTCCTAACTACTTAACAAACTACCACGGGCATGAAACACCAAATGATAGAAAATGTTTGTAGTAGCAGAGGCTCCTCGACAGGCAATAGCACACCTCCGAGTGTATTTCTGTCATGAAATAGTTCCTCATAAAAAGCCATCTGCCATCAGGAGGCTATGATTAGTTACATATTGCTAAATGAGCTCTTGTTGGTAACTTATGTATCTTTAAACTAACGTAGTAAGTACTTCCCCCACCTGTATTTGAAAGGCATTGGACTCAAATGCTTTGTGATATCCTGATTTAAGCTGTATGTCAGTATGTTTTCCATATCGTCTTGGTTATTCACATACCGAGCAAGTGCTTATACATGCTTTTGAAAACGAAATGTTTTTCCTACAAATTTTACATTTCTTCCACTTTTGCTAAAAATTTCTAGAGTTAACAACCCAGTGTCTTGCTAAGGGAGCCGATTTGTCAAGAGAGAATGAGAAAGCTGCTTACTGAGCAAACCTTTTATTATTGAATCATGAGATCGAAATACATAGTCAGACAGATCAATTCTAAATACCAAATTAAAATGAATGCTCGACATTGGGCTTAGCAAGAAAGATAGACAAAGAAGACTGAGTATGAATTCAGTTCATGTTGTTTAGTGATATTAAGTAAGGCTGTTAAAATGTTTCTAGCTATTTTTTTTTTTTTTTACTTAAAAAGCTTTTCGGTCGGAATCTCGCCCAGCCTCTGATTATATACATATAAGAAGAATAATACTTACACCTTTGCCGCCTTTTTTAAGTTTATCGTCTATAAATAATGAAAGATATTCCGGAGATTTTTGGTTCAAATTTAAAAAATGCTCAAAGTCTGCGGAAATAACGTTTTTGAATAATCGATCGTTGTTAAAAGAATGATGCAAAAACCGATCAAACCGATCTTTTAAATCGAGCAAATTCTGTACAAAAGTTATTGGATTGGTATTGCCATTTTCTTCTTCTTTTACTAATATTCGGCCCTGTTCGCGCAAATACGAAGACATAGTATCAGCAATAACTTTGAGACCTTCCTCTTTTAGGCGAGAAAATAGTTTGTAGGTACATGCAAGATCCTCTGTTTTTGAATTTTTAATCATGTAAACAACACCGGAATTTTCCATTTCAACAATGGTACGCATATGTTTCTTAATAAGTTCATCTTCAACAACTTTAACTATACGCGGTTCCGTATCTTTGTCTAAATATAATGTTGCGCGAGCAGATTCTTCTTGTATTCGGGCCTAAAAAACGTTAGATTTTTTCCAAAAATTTTTAAAGATAAAATAATAAAAGTTACCTCAACTTTTTTAATGTAAACACCAGCATTATTTTCGTTAAGGAATTTATGCGATTCGAACTTGTAAAAGGATGCAGATTGCGCAAGAAACGGTTTTTCAAAATCATCCTCATAAACGGAGCGTGTATTGATTCCCAATGACATAAGCATTTGACAGGCATTTTTAATAGCTAAATGATTAATGGCTTCCCCACTCCTCTCGTCCATAACCATACCTAGCAATGTTTCTCGTAGAGCCTTTTGAATCTCCGTATAACGAACAATCTATAATAGATATATTTTTTTAATTTTAGACAATTTGTCTTCCAATATTATATCAACCATACCTGATCTCTGAATAATATCAGGCCTAAATTGTATACGTTATCCACTTCGCGTTGCTGTACATAAACACGATCCATGTACATTAAAATATCACGTATCATCACCATGGACGTTTGGTGGTCATTCCACGCTTGATTCAGCTTTGGAAGAAAATTGTTGTGTAAACTTTCAAGCACATCCTGGCGAACTTTATGCTCTAAATGTTCGGACACCACTTCACGCAATCCATAATAGAGACGATTGCCATGCTTATGAAGCACCATGTTGTATGCATTGCGGTATAATTGTTCAAACGATAGGCCAGAGTTATTTTTCTTCTGTATCTCCTGTATAGCATTTTTTAAGCTTGCCCAAATTGCTTCTACATATTTTTCATCCATGGAGGCCTGTGAACAATTACAGAAATAAGTGTACGTAAGAAAACGAAAATAAATATTCAAACGTGGCATATTAGTAGAAAAACGGGGGAAAACTAAAGACATTGTGAAGCTAACATTGAAAGCATTTGTTTGGTATTCAGGCAGCCAAAGAGGAAATTTCCGTTGAAACTCGTACAGTTTTTGATCCTTAGAATTTACGTCAGCGGATACCCTGCAAACAGTTCCGCTGTTTAGGAGGCTGTTACTTGTCGCACCAGCGTATTGTACCGATGGTTTTAGAGTGCAGCATTGCTCACGTGCGCTACTGTTGGCTGCAGTTGAACCCTGTGCCCCCACTGTTGTGCGGCCACGTACAAAAAATTTGCGATAGCGACCACCATTAGCAGAACTGCTAGACGAATGGCTGTTGTGGCTGTTTGTAAATAGTAAACTCTTTTGACGTTCCTGTGCTCCTGATTTATTATCCTTGGGCATTGGTTTGCCGCTTTCCTTCAAGTGGTAATAGTATGACGAACGACTGAATTAAGAACGGCAAATAACTTTTACAAATTATAGGTATATCGCAATTCGTTGATAAGTTTTCTTAATTTAATAATGTTCAGTACAATTTATGTTTGGATACTACTGCAATGTATGCGGGATATTGTGATTTGCCTACTCCCCTCAAAACGACGTCGTTGTCTCTTGTATCTATTTTTCTCAATCATTGGTTTAGATTTTTATTAGAGTTTAAACATTGTTGGTCTTTCTCTAAACTGCTTCCTTATTTTCTTTTATTAATTTTTTTCAAAAACTTCCGCTTTGTACAGCATCAGTTTTTTTACACTTTTATACTTCTTGAATCCGTTTCCAAAGCTTCCACTGTGGATAATTCAGTAAAAGATAAAGTTAGGATTATCCGATCTTTTATCAGACTTTGATTAGTAGAATTCTCTTCAGTATTAGGATTCAATCGGAGCCCTAACTTAATCTCTTCTCTTTGTTAAATTTAACAAATTTTAAACGGATGATGTTTTTCACAAATAATAATTTTTCTTTCTTAACTTCTTGAAAAATTCAATTTTTTCCAAAGACAATAGATTTTGTTTTGACGTAAAAAACGCAGTTAACTTGGAAAGCTGAATCAATTAGGTAGCGAGAGCCAACATAAGGAAATAAGACATATTTGGTGCAAATCCGTTTTAGTAAATCGGAGGTAGCCACAGCCATAAGACATCAAATGATAGACATTTTTTTGTAATAGCATTTGACTAATACCAACTTTAGAGTGATTTTGTCTTTAAAATATTTTTCAAGGCGTCGAAGGCAGCATAAATAGCCATACAATAAAATCAAGTCGTACACCAAAAATTGGAAGCTCATTCAACGCCTAACACCTAGTTCATTCCATATGTCCACAATTTCTCAGTAATACTCCTCTTCTCTAATACTCGCCGCAATACAATACGTAGTAATGGCACGATCGGGCTACAGGACGAAGGAACAGGATTTTTCGATTAATGGACCTCTCTTATTCGCTATTTCTCTTCTGGGCTCACTTGACGAAGCATTTTCATGTGGAAGCAACAACAAAGCTTTTGAGCAAGATTCGCCACTAGCGAGTATGGTTATACCTCATAAAACTGGTGTAACTCACTATTTTACAAACAAATCTAATTTTAGGCAGCTTAATTCCAGCACTGCTCTTCGCCACTTACTAACGCTTGGCGAAAAGATGCCTAATACATATAAAACATAATATATTTATTATCCCTAAACAAATGTGGTAGAGAACTTGGTTTATTTATTCTTGTACATACATATACTACATCCACATCAAACTCAAGTAAATAATAATACCATGAAAACAAAAGAGAGTATCCCGCCTATCCTAGATAAATTTAACAATAACAAAGAGACACAAAACTAAAACAAGCTATGTATAATAGAAACATATATAAACCAAATAGGTACTATATTAACCAATGCTAATCTATACAAGGTGATATAAATTCAACCAGTTCGACAATTTGGTCGAATATTGTAAAATTTTAGATGCAGCACAAGAGTGAAAAAAGATAAAAATACTGTCAATTTGATAATCAGCTGATGAACCGATATCACCTTGTATAGATTCGCAGTATATGGAACCGACGAAAGCCCAATCAACTATTAGTAATCTTCTACACTAATTAAAATTTTTAAGCCACTTACCGGAAAAGCGCGAATCCGCATCTTTCCCTCCTTCTTGGGAGCGGTGCCCCTTAAATTCATGTTCTGTATACGACGACAATTTTCCTCCACTTTTTCCCTCTAAACAACCCAATAGGAACGTGATCCTTGGCCGACGAACTCGTTAGCAGATGTATAACAACACACTTCAGGCTATTATTGAACTTTTGATGGAATTTTTATTTAAAATAATTTCAGTCCAAAACACTGTAAAGTATGGATTTTTCCAAACTGCTTTTTTCTGCAGTAGTGATATCAGCAAATCATTTCAAGTTATAGACTTCACTGCACACAGCATTGATTACGTTTTTGTTTTATTTTTAATAGCTGAAAGCTTTATTCTATATTTTAATATATCCACAGTGTATTTGGCTGTAAAATAAAGGAAAAGTTTATTTACTTCTATGACGGAAAATGATGTGACATTAAAGCTGTAGAAGAAAAACATGTATACGGTATGCAGAAAATAAGAAGTACGTCGAATTAACATTACACGCATTTTTTGGTGCACAACAGTCTTACACGATTAATGACACAAATTTTACACTTAATTTTTTATATATTATGACAAGAATAATGATAAACACCATATATGTTGACCATATTTTACCATCAATAGCTCCGCAATTATGACATATGTATACACAAAGGAAGTCGAAGAAAATTTAGTTCCTTGTATACAATGCTATTTGCTTTCTGTGAAATTCTTTATATCTCTCGAAGTAATATTTTTGTTTGCGATTTAGTTAATTATTAACATATAATTACAATTACCGAAATACTAAATATGTGCTGCTTATGCTGCAAAAATGACCATAAAGAAGAAAAAACGAAAGATCAGAAAATGAATGCGAATATCGGTGTACAAATAATTCATCAAAGGCAGCGTTGCCGTTTTATAATTTTCGAGCGGATTAAATTAAGACACATGGACAGGTAGTAGAGTGAAACCAACAACAGCATTATTATTATTATTATTATTTATTAAAATATAATTAAAATTATAGATTAATCTAAGATAAAAGCTCTAGCTACCAGGGCTATCGGCAACAGCATTATATTATTTGTTTCTTTGCTTTTAGTCCCAAAAATGTCAAAATCTGTGAACAGAGATTGACAGTTGAGAGAAATTAAAAAAAAATGGCAATTTAGGGACCCAAATAAAGAGAATGTGAATGATGTGATTGAGTGCGACTGTTAATGGTATTTATTAGAAAATATAAAATAAGTATATTGATTGAGAACTCACAAAAAAAGTATTTGTAAAATATAGTGTGTTATCATGATGTTTTGCAATCGCGGGACAACTGCACTGCTGAATTTTTTAATGCGGCAAAAGTAAAAGAACGGAAAGTATACAAAACAAAAAACTTCAAAGACGATATGTCACCAAAATTTTTCTCAAATTTATTGTACGAATACATATATAAAAGTATATACAAAACATAGGCCTTGAACATTAGTTGTAATGATTTTCTTAATTTTTGTTATTGGGATTGAAACAGCAAAAATATGCTGCAGGAGCGATAGTCCTTGGCCAGATATATGTAAATCCGGATCATTTCACTAACATAGAACCGACTGTCGTCGAAACGTCTTTATTCCGTTGCGGCTTTAAAAGTTTACCAAGCACTGATAGGATTATAACTTATTGCATTTTCTATTTTAAGTCCCTTATAACTACTGGAAATTTTATTTTTTATGCCTTTGCAAATGTACATTCAAAATTTATCTCAAGTAAAATTTTTAAACAGATTGTTTTTGTGTTTGGATACGTTTCCTTTACGTGACAATTTATTGCATACTCTGGTTTTATAATGCTGCAAACTAAAAAAAAAGAGGTTGTCTGTAAAGTCGGTTTACTGACGATAGTTTAACGTGACATTTCCTTCATATATAAAAATATTTTAATAATAAAAACATTAAAACAACAGGTATTATTAACAACAAGTTGTCACTAATTATAAATTCGGTAAGGATGATGATGATACATTTGGTTTTATTTTAAATTCTTCAAGTAAATCAAATTAATAATAATCAACAAGAAGGCATATGCAAATACAAATATGTGAATTTATATACATAGGCGCATATACATACATATATATGCTCACTCAAGTAGGAGAGAGTCAGATGTCGAACGTTGGCGAATGCGGGGGCCGATTGTGCTCTTTGTCGTTCGTTCTGCGCTCTCGCTTGCAGTTCAAGCAAGGTAACGACGCATGAGCAAGATAACGACGAATAAGCAAGATAACGACGATTAAGCAAGATAACGACGAATGAGCAAGATAACGACACATTTTTTTGGCGTGCGGCCGGCTAAATCGAATTATAAGACGTTATCACGTCAAAAATCATGACCGGCGAATTCTGAGAACGATTCTACCTTAAGGTGCTGGCCCAATTTAGGCTGGTTTTGCTTACTATACTCGCTTTGCTTAGCTTTGAAAACTTGTATGGCCAAGAGATGAAAAACAATTTAAAAATGATATACATATATCTATGCTTTTCACCGGCATTACATTTTTTTCAAAGCATTGAAAAGCAAATATAAATAAACAATCTCTCTTATCTGCCTAAAATTCTCAAATGAAGTAAAACCTAATAAAAATAAATTAACAACAGGTGTTTTCAATTCTTAAGTCAAAAGCGCTGTCATTGGATGAATTGGACCAGCACCTTTACTATACCTATACATGGTCTTATCGGATAAAAAAAGTTGAACCCACGGTGTAAATAATAGAAAAAACAATGCCTTCCGAAAACTGCTACTTTATTTGACAACCGATGACATCACTGCAGCGAACAAACAAAAGGAAAATAAGTTGCTTAATTACGAAAATTCAGTAAATGTATTGGCATTATTGTGATTTTAAGATTTGTCTGTCACTTGCTAACACTTGGCGAAAAGAAGTAGCTCATTAAAGCTCTTTATAATGGTATTACTCATGGTCGTACAAACATATTAAATTTATCAATACGGTCACATATAAGTAGATGATCTACTTTTTCGTGCCTAATTCCAAATCCGTAATTAAAAAGCGAGATTTCCCATACAAAATGTCTCTCCCAAAACCAATGTCTCTACCAACTTTCTGACATACAACCCTGTGTTTTCTATGTAATACATCATTAATTTTACGCGTTAAAGAAAAACGTCAAAGTAAAAACTAAATAAAGCAGATGCCGGCAAGAAAAGAGGTTTGCAGACATAATTCTAATAAAATGTTTCTTAGGTATTATTAACCATGCATTCATATAACATATCCATTCGAGTCTCGGTGAAACACCAAAATTAAGAAAAACATTTCTAATAGCAGTCGGCCCTCGGCAAGCAATGCCAAACCTCCGAGTGTATTTCTGCAAGAAAAAAACCCTCATAAAAATATTTGCCGTTCGGAGTCGACTTGAAACTGTAGGTCCCTCCATTTGTGGAACAACATCAAGATGCACGTCACAAATAGGAGTAGGAACTCGGCCAAACACCCAGAAAGGGCGCCAATTATATATATAAAGGGTTTTCTATTAAGAGGTGTTATTTTGATATTCAAAGAAAAATGCTGTTTTTTAATATAAATGATCGGATGTTTATTTCATTATAAAGAGAAAGGTATGCCATTAATAGTGGAAAATAACATCAGAGAAATGACCACCACGACCACGCTTACAGGACAATATCCTTTTCATGAAATTTTCCATAACCGAATTGCAAAGTAGCTACCCTATGTCCTCGATAGCCTTACGAAATCCATTTTTGAGGTCTTAAATCGGCCCTGAGATGTTGCCGTAGACCTTCTCCTTCACGTGGCCCCAAAGAAAAAAGTCTCAAGGTATTAAATCACAAGATCTCGGTGGCCAATTGTGATCCCCTCTTCGAGAGATAACACGGTCCGGAAACTTTCCCCGTAAAAGAGCAATGGTTTCGTTGCTTGTGTGCCACGTAGCGCCGTCTTGTTGAAAATAAACATTGTCCTCCGAAATATTCTACCAAAATAATTTCTATGAAGAAAACCCTTTCTGAACAGTATTTACAGCTGATTGTCAATTTCGTAGGTAATCTGCCATATGTGAACGGGTAGATTAATTTTGTGGATTTACTGCTATATAATGCATATGTGAATGTACTTTAAAGCAGCTCTTTTTCCGCCTTGCCAACATTGTTACGAGAAATAAACCTGGTTAATGGCGCAATTTTTGTGCCCCAAATACAATACAATTCCAGCGCAATAGTGCAATAAATTGATATTATAAACATACAATTTACATTAACAACATTTTTTACATATTTTTTCCATTTGCTGAGCAATTTTAATCCTCTTTACTTCTAACGAATTTGTGTATAAATAAATAAATAAAAGTTATAAAGAGACTTTTAAAGTGACAGTTTAGTACACGAAGAGCTTCAGAATATTCCAACAAACTTTTAGTCCGTTCCTGTAGTCCAATATTTAGTCAGAAATAATCAAAATGATATTACTTGAGTAGTGGAACAAAATATATCCACCAATTTATTTTTACGGTGCACCATGTGTTCCGAATTTCCACTGTATACTGCATACTTTTCTGATCGATTTTCTTGCCATCATCTTAACATAAGTCGTTATTTCGCAGTTTGACAACTCAATTTTAATTTTTTTGCTCCATTTGCATGAGCGAATATTACGATCCAACTTGCTTGACACAATTTTGAAAATGAAATGTTAAGACAGCAAGGTGCTCATATACACATTTAGTACGTGTAGATTTGAAGTAATGCAATTGCAACGTGTTACCCAAGCCTCATGCAGTGTTACCCACGCCTTTAATAAAGTCCTTAAATTGTAGTGCAAACCATAGATAATAAGATGGGAAACTCTTTCATTTTGAGAGAGAGCGCGCCCGTGAGGACGTTTCAAGACTTGGCAGCACTCACACATTATGGGATTTTGAACAGCTGATAGCCGAAATGGCAGGCTGCCAGAAGAAACGCGCCAAAAATAACTGACGAAAACTGTTCGTTCTTGCTTAATGAAGAAATGATGTGTAGAAATGTTTATAACCATTTTTTATATTTGAAATGTAATAATTTGAATTGAAGTGAGTTTATAGAATCCAAAGCTACACCGCCATTGAGGTTAGTATATAGTGCGCGGTTGCCCAGTAGCCTTATATCACCCGTATACACCTACACATGATAAAAATAAACACAATCAGCATAAAATACATAAATAAACTGAAAAATCAAAAACATTTAAATGGAATTATTCAAAATTGATATACAAATGCTAAATAATAATAATAAAGTAATGAACTCGAAAATGTATATAAGAGTAAAGCTGAAACAGATAACCTTCAAGTTTTTATTACCTAAAAATAGTTACATATGTATGTTTGCAAAATATTTCAAACTGAAATTCCATTCTCTTACCTACGCTTTTTAGCCATAAAATATTTACATAAATATATATTTACATTCATAAACCAACACACATTTTCAATAAAATTATATGTATGCAAAATGTATTCAGATATGTACACAAGACGAATTAAAAGTAGAAGCCGAAAAGGATATAAAAAGCTTTGGAAAATTGTAGAAACTCCCTTCAAATTAAATTATTATGTTTCAATTAAATTACTTTTAAGACAAATAATTATAAATATTTCCATCGCGTAATTTCTCCATTAAGCAAGAACGAACTGTTTTCGTTAGTAATTTTTGGGGTGTTTTCCCTGGCAGCCCGCCTTTTCGCCTATCAGCTGTTCTAAATCCCATAATGTGTGAATGCTGCCAAGTTTTGAAACGTCCTCATGGGCGCGCTCTCTCGCAAAATGAAAGAGTTTCCCATCTTATTATCTATGGCCCATACTGCGTAAGTTTGTATCCCTTTTTTAATTTGCCACAGTAAATAAAGTAAATGTTTGATAATCTTTAGGGTTATAAAATAAGTTGAATTAATATTCATAGGTGACAAAAAATATGGTTCTCCTTCGAGGATGGAGGTACGTGGCTTTCATTTCTTGCATTGTCGGCGGAGTTGGCGCAGCGCTATACCCGATTATAGTGGAACCAATGATAAATGTCGAAAAGTACAAAGAGTTGCAAAAACATACCCGCGCTGGAATTAAACAAGAGGATATTCAGCCTGGAAATATGAAGGTTTGGTCTGATCCATTTGGACGTAAATAACAACACATCTTAGTATAATATTGTTAAAATAAAAACATTTCAACATACATACATATATAAGCAGTTTTATTCTTTATGTAATTAGATCTATGCTAAGGCTGTCGCATATCAATATTTTCATGTCCACATAACAATTTGTTGAAGCAATCTGGAGCGGTACGCACGCACGCACCAATAATAGGATGTTTTAAAAAAATAAGCGGCTTCTAAAACTGGTCTTTTAATTTTATATGTTTTTCTTAACTTTGATGTTAATCCTTTTAAACCGAAAACTTGATTTTTACATTCCCTAGCCCTACAAGAGCGGAGACTGTTGATGAAATGAGAAGGCGCAAATGTTACTGTTAAAATATTTTTAGTAGATACAATTGAGATTTGAAAGATTTCTTGTAAGGGATTTTAGAACACCGACTTTATAGACACCACACAAATATTGAAAACACCACAAATCTCTCACCTCAACATTCAAATAACTTAAATTTTTTACTATTTTCTTATTTTTGAAATAATAAGCGCTAACATAAAATGTATTACACATTTTATTCATATTTTTCATTCCTAACAAATGCAAAAACGATTCTGCTCTAAAGCAGGAGTGTATGTATGTATATGTACCCTTCTAAACTTCCTAAAAAATAATTGTATTCATATGTAATTATATACATGCGCGTTCATACGTTCATACATACATATCGCACTTGTTACGTTAAAGCGTAACAACTCAAAATTTCCAAATTTTAGTGTTTTGCAAAAAAACAATATACAGTGGTCATCTCTACCCACTGTAAAAATCTTTCAGTGGTTTGTCTAGTCTTGCGTTAAAAAAACCGTTATGACTCTCTCTTTGTTTTCAGAATGACTTCTTTTGTCTCAACTAAAGAGTTACATTTTTAGTTGTCTCCAAGTGATTGAACAAATTTGTGTACCATAAAGTGTAACATTTTGAATTGTGCTAAACGGTTTGCTTAAAATATACCACTAAGTGTATAAAAAAATTTCAGGAAAAGTGTAACAACTCAAAAAATTTGTTATTTTAGCGCAACTACTAAACAAATAAGAATGAAACAACCGTTATATTGTTTTTAATGAAATTTTCGTGCAATTACATATTTTTTTCCTTGTAATATATTATTAATATTTACGGAAACAGTTTTTCGTTTCTACTGAAAATGTTCAGATTTTTAACGTAACAAGTGCGATATGTGCGCGAGCACAGCACTCTCTTCTTGCTTCCGTACACTTTTGCCTACCACCAGTCGGTATTCCGAATATTGAGCTTACAAAAACAAGCAAACAGCGCATGCACAACGCGATGGCCGCTTTGCCGCAAGTGTTCTAGAACACAACAAAAACACAGGGCACTCAATTCATGCTTCAACAGCGACTACAAGAACAAAATCCATTCGTAGACGCAGCTGCAGCGGCCATGATTCTTTTAGTCGCGATGCGCTGAACAATCTCAAATATTGTATATCACAACAAAAATAAATGCATTCATAAGTTTGTGCTCATATTTCTAAGAGCAAAGTACTATCATTCATTAAACGAACCGCCCATATGCCAATTTTCGACCATTCGAAAATAGTCAATATTGGAATATTTCTTGTAGAATGATTTGCCAATATTTGGTACATCTTGAATTTTTGTCATGTCGAGTGGTCGCTGCTCCGTATATATGTATGCACCATATATGTATGTAAATATGTCTTCTAACTGCTCGTGAGCCGCAGCTACCGTGAGTCAAGTGTTCGCGAAAGCTACAGTAACAAGTAGATAATGAAAAAGTTCGGTCCCGGACATTGCGATACTAGGGAAAATTTCGAAGCCATTTTTTTTTGTTCTCTCGTGGTATATACATAAATATGAAATGAATACATTCCTTTACGTATGTTGTTCTCCAATTGGTAAAAAGTGCACAAAAGCACATGCATATAGCAGTAAGGTAATAAACTTACTCTGAAACAGGAGTGCGACTTATTTGGAGGCAGTACTGTACACACATTCAGCCTTCGGACGAAGCCCAAAGTGCCAAACATTTAATATTGAAGAATTCACTGAAGCTTCTGTAAATGCAGTATTGTTCATAACAACAGGAACCAAAGCCGCAAAATTTTCAATCAAGATGTACTTTTTATTTCAAAGTTTTAATACATATTTTTCGTCTTTAATATAAGTATTCATATACCAAATAATAACGTAACATTTCATACAAAATGTATCTAAGCATTGTTGAGGACAATTTTGTTTACGCTTTATAATTCATAATTTTTTGCACAATTTTTGCCTTTTAATTTTGTGCGTATTCTTTTTTAGCATTTTTAGCGAATCGTGTGCGACCAACCGCATATGTAGTTGTTGTACATATACGCGTTTTCCAGAAGGGTTGTGGTTTTTTAATATATATGCCTTGTGTGCGCAGAAACTTGTGTTCTGCGTTTGTTAGAAGTGGTGGTAGTTTGTATCCATTTTTACATAAATTTTTTTTTCGGGATGGCGCCCATGAATAGGGAACTCTCATGAGTACTGCTATACCGGCATAGCAGTATGCACGACTTGTAGCCTCACAATTACGCCTACGTACTAAACACCTCTCCACTATCTACCACTCTCCCCGCGGAACAGTCCAAAAAGGAAATTACCTCACGGGGCTGGTTAGCTCATAGGCTGCTAGTTATTTCTTCTATGAATCTCCGCTCATAGATTCGCTTCCAGTTATCACCCAATTTTAGCATAAAATGTATAATATTCTCTCCGTTTAATATGCTACAAGTTTCGGGAGCATAGTGTGGGCTTTGAAACAAGACGTGATCAGCGTCTTCTTCCCTATCCATGCAGATTGGGCTGTTTGGTGAACTATCATGGCCAAATCTATGGAGGTATTGTCGAAACATCTCGTGCCCTGAAAGGTATTGGGTTAGATGGAAGTTTGTTTCCCCATGGTTCCTTTCTAACCACGTCGTAAGAATGGGTATTAGCCCATGCGTCCATCTACCTTTCGGTGAGCTGTTCCATTGGTCTTGCAAGTAGGCGATCGAACGACGCCTTTCTCCTTCTGCAATATTTTTATGACCTGCTCTACCGTCGGCTCGGATAGCCTTAAATGCATCCTCTGCATTTCTTTCGCCAAAATGTCTACGGGGACTAGACCTGCAATAACGAAGGAAGCATTGTCCGAAATTGTACGGAAGCCGCAGATAGTCCGCAAAGCGCTTAGCCGATAGACGGCTATCAGTTTTTTTGTGTAGCTATTTATGTTCACTGCGTCAGCCTAGATCGTTGCAGCATATAAGAGAACCGAGCTAACTACGCTGCTATATAGGATTCTTTTGCTATGGCTAGGTCCGCCGTTGTCTGGCATTATTCGCGCAGCATATTCCACTCCTAGGTATTTAATATTGGGGTTTGAACTATTAGTTACAGTCCCAACATCTACATTTATAGTTTCTTATATCTTTCTGCTGCTTATTAGGACTACGTCGGTCTTATGCTCAGCTAATTCCAACTTCATAGACCTTAGCCAAGCCTTGATCATGCTTACTGGTTTGCTGGCGATCCTCCCAATTTCGTGGATTTGCTTTGCTACTATTACCACCTCGATGTCATCCGCGAATCCAATGACTTTAGTTCTAGGGGGCATATCCAGTCTTAGAACCCCGTCATGCATTAAGTTCAATAGCAGTGGGCCCAGAACTGATCCGTGAGGAACCTCTGCTGTCACGATATACCCCTCAGCGCGTTTGTCGTTCCTAAATCGCAGTTTACGGTCCGTGAAATAGCTCTCGCGAGAGTTTCCAGTATACGTTGCCAAGCGTTTCTAGCTTCCAGGGATACCACAGCGCAGTATTCTACTTTCCCGCCGCGCCATCTCTTGCCTTCAATGGCTTCTGTTGCTAAATCTACCATTTGATGGCATCCACTGTTGAGCGGGATTTCTTGAAGCCAAACTGGTATGTGGACAGAATACCTTTATCTTCAGCGAAAGATGGCAATCTGTCGCTAATAATACTCTCTAAAATTTTTTCCATTGTGTCTAGTAGACATATTGGTCCGTAAGACTCGGGTTCGCCAGGATTTTTGTTGCCCTTGGGTAAAAGCACACGGTTTTGGAAAGTGCCTTCGTTAAGGCAGGTTTGGAATTCTGCTATAAATATGTCTGGACGTTTGGAAATCGCTAATGTCAGGGCTATATTTGGTATACCGTCTGGACCTGGAGCTTTCTTAGACTTTATTTTATTACATGCCGCTTGGATCTCTCGCTCGGTGACACGAGGGATGTCACCTGCTTCATATTGTGTGCAGAATGGCAAAATGTTTTCAGCTCTTTGAGGAAAAAGAGTAGTTACAATTTTGCGCAGCCTTATTGGGCAAGTAATTTGGGGTGTGTGTACGCTTTTCGCTTTGGATAATACCACTCGATACGCGGAGTCCCAGGGATTGATATCAGCTTCCTCACAAAGTTTCTTGAAGATTTCTTGCTTGCTAGTTCTAATTGCTTTTTTAGCGCCTGCCTGGCTGATCCTTCAAAATGTAGAGAGGCTCTAGTCCAGGAACCATGGATCGGTTCGGGAAGCGTGGTATCTGGACTGGACTCACCAAACTACAACACATACTTCCCGAACTTTACGAACAGGGTAAGAGCGGTAATACTTGTTAAGAAAAGTGTATGTTTCTGCTTTAATACCAATGTCTCCATAGGTGACCTGACAATGGTGACTGTTTAGGGCTGCAGGAATGAAATTCTACTTCTTGCTAAAGAGCAAAACCTTCAAAAATCTAAGAAACACAAACTGGGATCTATTTAGGAAAGTGCTATTGCAAAAACCTCTCAATGGTTCTCGCAGGTTCAGCTCCTGTGTTGAACTGGAAGAGAGTGTTAGAACGGTAACAAGGGCATTTAATAAAGCATATCACGCAGCATGCTTAAAACACAGATCAAAGCCACCTTGAATTATATAAACTGGCTCGAGTAGTCGATAATAAATGCTGCTGGGAAGAGTATAATGATCTACGATGAACATACAAGAAAGAGGTGAGTCATGGAAAGACTTCTGTGGCAGTATAGAAAGCACAAATGAAGCGGTTAGGCTTAGGAAACTGTTATCAAAACACCCGACTATGCCCAACTTAATACGTAAATCCAACAGGGACTGGATTGATAGTTGTGAATAATCACTACTAGATCTAGTCAGTACGAATTTTCCAGGAAGCATAGACTACTTAGGTCAGGAGCCTGTAAGAAATAACGTAATAAACATCCCGAAAGACATTATTACAACAAAAAAAAAATAGAGTGGGCAATACATTGGAGAGGAAGAAAAAGGCCAGTAACGCACTATATGCATGTAAAGGAATGATGGGAGTTACATGGGGTCTCTCTCCTTCAATAATGTATTGGTGCTACTCAGCTGTAGTAAAGCCATTATTACTCTAGGGTGCTCTAATGTAGTGGACTGCATTGAGAAAAACAACACACAAAACACCTATGAAAAGTATTCAACGTCTCGGTACTCTCTGCACAACAGGGGCAGTTAAAGCTACTCCTACGGCAGCACTTGAAAGAATACTCAACCTACCACCGATTGACATTACGGCTGAAGATCTATCAGCTAGATCTGCCGCAAGACTTAACGCAACTGGTGAATTTATCTGGAAGATATTCGGAGATAGCTCTCAATAGGTATGAGTTATCGGACCAATACGGACTATATGACCCCGAAATAGGAAAGGCCAGCATAAATATATACGTTGACAGTCAACGGCAATAAAGGCAATAAACTCATATGACATTTCATCTAAAAACGGACCAGGGAATAAGAGAGACTAGCCGCAGACAGACGGTTACACATCTATTGGGTACCCGGACATAAGGACTTTCCGGGAAATGAAATTGTAGACGAGATTGCCAAAAGCGCTGTTTACATACAATTTGAACAAGAAAACAACACGGATAGACAGGAGGAGGAATAATCTAGCCACTTGCAAAACCGCGAAAATCATGTGTATAGAAAGCAGATAAATACGCCAGATTCGTACTAGTCCTGTACAAAATGGGAAGTGCAAACAACGATAGCTGCAGATTTTCCAATGAACTAGAAGAGAAGTAAACTCTTGAACACCTTCTATGTTCTTGCCCGAATGAAATGTGAAGAAACTCTACAATATGAGAGGTTAGAATGTCTCTCGGGGTTGGAACTTCAAAGCTTGCTTAGATTCGCAAAAGACGCAGAATTATTACAAGAAGCCTTCTATATGGAAACGGTCAAGCTCCATCTGGTACCACTAATAGGTCTATGTGATGGCTTTCAGCCAGCCAGGTCAACCTAACCTATGCGGAAGACACCGTGGCAAGAAAGTATATGGGTGTGCGTATAATTTCTCATGCTTGGTTGTTTCCATTGCTTTCGCCTACTCTTCTTCTTCACAAACAAGTAATTTCTCTTCCTTTTGCTTGTTTATTCATGGGCTCTTACGACACGGCGAATTCGGAAGGCGCAATCGTTATTCTTTCATTCCTGATATGCTGCTGCTTCTGCGGCTAAGGAGGTACACACATATAAAGGGTTTTTCAATAAGGGCGGGTAGATTTTGAAATGGAAATGGATGGCGTTTGCTGTGTGGCACGTAGCGCCGTCCTGCTTGAACCACATGTCGTCTAGGTCCATATGGTTCAATATGGGCCATAAGAAATTGGTTATCACACAACGATGACGGTGACCGCCTCACCAACGTCGTTTTCAAAAAAGTACGGACCAAAGGCTGGGCCCGCCCAAAATCCACACCAAACGGTAACTTTTTGAGGATGCATTATCACCTGGTGAACCTCGTGTGGATTGGTGTCGTCCCATATACGGCAATTTTGTTAACACAACCATTCATCCAAAAATGCGCCTCGTCACTAAAGATGATTTTTCGCCCAAAACTGGGGTTCTCTTCCAAACGATTCGAAGCCCAGTCAGCGAACAAACGGCGTTGTCTATGGTCATCAACTTTGAGCTCCTGGGTCAGTTGGATCTTATACGGGTGTAGGCCCAAGTCCCGACGCAAAATTCGCCCTTGAAAAACCCTTCATATACGGTTTTTGTAAGTGCAACAATTTGAATTTCGACTGTGAATAAAGAGCATATGTGTATATACTATACATATTATATATTATTTTATGAATTTTTTATTAATATTCATGGATAAATGGTATGGTAAGTATAAGATTATCTAAGTTTATGCCATAGCTGAATGGGTTGGTGCGTGACTACCATTCCGGAGCGCGTAGGTTTAAATCTCCAGGCATGAACATCAAATAATAGAAAAAGGTTTTTCTAATAGCGGTCGCCCCTCAGCAGGCAATGTAAAACCCCCGAGTGCATTTCTGCCATGAAAAAGCTCCTAATATTATTTTTAATAAAATAGCAATAAAATATTTTAGATAAAAAAGGTAAAAAATATAAAGTACACAAATCCATAGCCATGAATATATGCACGTACGCTTGCTCATGGCTTGGGCGAAGGCAAATGGACTCGGCATTTGCTTCGTGTTTCCTTTTGCGTACACCCAACTCTGTTTGTTTTACACCCAACTCAACGTTCCTGAGAAATGCGTGAAAAAAAAAGCAAATTGTGTGAAAAAATAAATGCGACATGTTGTAAATTTGGATATAGGTTCCACAACTAAAAAAAAACGTGTAAGATGAAACACCTTAAAATATTTTCCCAGAATACCATGCAAAAGAAGTAATAATCGAATCCATATTACATAAGTATTTATAAAACCAAAAAAATTCATTTTTATTAGAAAGAAAGTTAAAATTAGTGTGCAGTGGAAATTCGATCCACAAGTACAAAACTTATAAAAATTCATATTGAAACTAGGAAAAAGCATACATTTTGCAACTATTCATCGCTACTTGATAACAAACGTGCACGTTTAGTACGGACTGGACCAAAATACTATCATCAGCAGACACTCAGATGAGAGGTATGTCCAGCCAATCTGTCGGCTTTAATTCAAACTAGGACCGCCCGTACGTCGAAATTTCGACGTTATTCGACGTTATATAAATACGGAGAGCAAAATTTAGTCATACCTTTTTTTATTATTTATAGTCATAGAAACCAGTTGAAACACATATAAATGGATAGCTTATGTTGAAACTTTTTACATGATATATGTATTAAAATTAAATGTGGAAAATATCCCATTTTACCTGTATTAAGCCATCCTATATTTGTGTATTTCAAATATCATAATTTTTTCTATTCATGAATTGGAAACATTTAATTTCATGTATTACGGAAAAAAAATTAATTTTGTTTGAAAAAGCATAATAAAAAACAGTCATTAATTAATCCATGACCATCATTATTTCTGAAACAAATTTATAATAGTATTGATTAAAAATATATAAGTTTCCAGTTGTTTCATCAACTTTTATATCATGATACATATATATAATATCATGATACATATTATAATATGATATATCATAATAAAGGTAAAATAGTGTGATTAATTTTACCTGCACCTATTCACTTATGTATCTATTTTAATACATTGTGCAAACCGTCTCCACATATGCTATCCATTGGTATATGTTTCAACTTTTTTCTATGACTATAAATACTAAAAAAAAGTACGACAAAATTTTGCTCTCCGTATTAATATATAGATATACATAGATTATTAACGGCCTGTCTTGGTTTTTTCTTGTAGCAAAGTCCATTGTGTTTTTGCTTGCTCGGGTTGTTTATACAAGGTGGCGCAAAATTAATACAATTCGGAAGATTTTTAATTGTTGCAAATGGCATCGTATGTCAGCCATATTTTACACTTGTGAACTAGCCGGCTGCAGTATACAAACAGACAAGCCATGGAGTAGGGATCGTCATCGGTACAGGAAGTTCTCATCCGACGCTTTGTTCGTGTTTTCATTGCTTTCCTGGATGCTTCGCCTTTTCATGCTGGCTCGCTCTCGAACGGGTGTTCGGAAGCTAACCAGAGAATACTTGGGCTAATCCCGGGAGTTGTGAGCTGCTTGAACAATACGCAGAAGAATCGACCTGGCCACTCCCAAGTGAATGGCGATCAGTAACTTTCCTCGCTTGCGTGGACTTTTACATATGGAACAATCATCTTGTGCACACAGATAAATCAAAATCAGCTGGATGCTCACCTTCATTTTTTGAGTGTTGCTTTTTCGGAAAAGAAAGAAAACATTACCCATTCCGCCCTGGCGAAAGGCAGAATAAAAGCAACATTATTACGAGAAAAAACGCTTATTGTGCACAATGAATTGGTTGAATTTGATCGAATTTTCTACTTCACATGCTGCGCACAACGTTATAGCGGGTGATTTTTTAGCTATTATCTTTTTAAACAGTTGGTTAAAACAGCTGACGCACGTTTCGTGTTTTGTTTCACTGTCAAACATCTTCAGTTTGGTCTATAATTTAACCAATAATCGTCTTACAAACGAACAACGCTTGCAAATCATTGAATTTTATTATAAAAATGCGTGTTCTGTTAAGAACGTTTATCGCGCGCTTCTTCCATTTTATGGTCAGTTTAATCGACCCACTGAAGCGGCTACTCGAGCTATTGTGACTAAATTTGGAACCAAATTTACATTATTGGATATCAAACCACCGACACACTTACGTAGAGTGCGAACTGAAGAAAATGTCGCGGCTGTATCGGCCAGTGTTAATGATGACCATCAATGCTTTTCAAAATACAGCTGGTGCAAGAATTGAAGCCGAACGACCTACCGCAACGCAGAATTTTTGGTGAATGGGCTCTTGGAAAGTGAGCCGAAGATCCACTTTTTATCGAAAAATTGTGTTAAGGGACGAAGCTCATTTTTGGATCAATGGGTGCGTAAATAAGCAGAATTGTCGATTTTGGAGTGAAGATCAGCCAGAAGAATTGCAAGAGCTACCAATGTATCCAGGAACGGTCACAGTTTGGTGCGGTTTATGGGGTGGAGGTATCATTGGACCGTACTTCTTCAAAGATGCTGCGAATTGTAACGTAACTGTGAATGGTGAGCGCTACCGTGAAATTATACCCGACTTTTTTTTGCCCAAAATGCAAGAGCTTGACTTGCATGACATGTGGTTTCAGCAAGACGGTGCCACATGCCACACAGCACGCGTAACAATAGACTTGTTGAGAGGCGAGTTCGGTGAATATTTTATTTCAATTTCGGGATCCAATTGGCCACCCAGATCGTGCGATATAACGCCTTTAGATTATTTTTTGTGGGGCTATGTTAAATCTCATGCCTATTCAGACAAGCCTGCTTCAATTAACGCATTGGAAGACAACATTAAAGCATTTATATGTGAGATACCCGCCGAAATATTGGAAAGAGTATGCCAAAATTGGACTAAGCGGATGGACCATTTGAAGCGCAGTCGCGGTCAACATTTGCATGAAACAATCTTTAAACATTAAATTATATGGACTGTACTATCGATTTAAATAAAAATTTCCTGATTTTTTCAGAATTTTACGTGTGTTTCTTTTTTTTTCTTTCCTACAGTTCTTAAAAAATCCCCCTTTATATTGCAATAATACCCTTCTAATAATTATTTACAAAATGTCATTCCTATGTGAGTTTTGCCTAAACCAGAAATAGGATTATTATTTCACTATAGCTTATATGTAACTTCTTCTTTCATTAATCTTACTGAATTTAAAAATGTTCAGTTGCTTTTGACAATCGACCACTGTATAGTGGCTTAAACGCTAAAGCTGTCTTTGCTGACATTTTGTACAACTGACGATCACCGTCTTCTTCATGTTCAGCGAGTTGGCTTGGAGTTCTGTCTGACAGCAGTCATCTCTTGAGCCTTCAGTATGCCACAACGTACTTACTGCTAGCTTTCGGCCCGGATTGAAACCGACTCCGAATATAGTGAAGAACTTTTTTGTTGTTTTTATATTGTAATACAGTGTATAAGAAGTGAACATAAGAGTACATACTATACATACAATCTAAAATTTATGTTGATGTACTTCGGCCAATATTGCTTGGAAATATTAATGTTATTCAAATATTAATCAAAATTTCACATAATAATAGTGATATTATCCCGTGCACATATGGATGTACATATAAATACATACATGCATTGATACACATTCAATAAATACAATGTTTACAATAAGTATAACTTTGTTGTTAATATTTCATTTAAAACCTATCAGCAGGTTTAAAACTTTGATAAAATATATTTCATTACACTTGTAGATTTGTATGTGTTTATATGAATATCCACTTTTGTCGTACAAATATATTATACATATGTACATCCACAAATACATACTTAAAACAAAATTGCTGTATATTTTACACCATTCATAAACCTGTTCTAAGCACCAACAATAAAAATGTGGAGCCTCAATATTTGTGTGCCGGCCATAGCTGTTTGGCTATTGCTTCTATATTCATGTATATGTATGTAGATAAGTGTGAACCTAACCACTAATACATATGTGTGTACATATATTTAATATGTACTCGTATGTACATATGTAATTCTGGGCACTTGACTTAGCAGCAGGAAAGTTTCTGGTATCTGGATGGTGCCATCGTAGTCGTTGTTGTACTGCGAAATGCGGTGCAGCATTCCGGCGGTGGTTTGTGCCTACACGCATACATGTGTATGCGCTAGTGTTCGTTAAAGTGGTAGCCGATTTGTGCCAATTGCGGTCGATGCAGCACGCTAGACGTTTAAGTACTTATAACTTCTACGATAACTACAACAATACTATTCAAAAACCGTTAGAGTATAATAAAAACTATTGCTATTACTTGATTAATAATTCTGCATGCGAATTCACCTGCGAAAGCTTTATGAATAAATTTAATAATATTCTTAGCCCAACAAATAAGGCGTTGGAGTAGCCGTTTTATGTTGGTGTATGTGGACTTTTATGAATGCTTAACGGAATCTGATTGCCTAAAGAGCTTCAGGTTGCACGTTTAAATTCAAAAGACGGGAAAAGACAAGTCAACAAAATGATTTAAAATATATGAACTTTATTTAAAATATGAATATATGTACATATATGTATGCATATAATATTGTGATTTGTGTGCCTTTGTATTCGCGATTCGTTAGAGTGATTAATGTTCTATTGCTACAAACAAAAAGAGTGATTTGTTAAAAAAATATCTAATATGTATATTATATAATGCAGAAAGGAGTGGTATTTATTCAAATGCAAACAAATTGTCGAAAATAATATTTGTGATGTGCAAAGTCTTCTTACGTACATATTTGTACAGTGGCGCAAACGCTTAATCGTGCTTACTCAATCGTTCAACTTTAAACGAGGTTTTTGAAACTATTAATTAACTTTATTTCTAAAAAGCATGTACTCAAATTAATCACATATTAAAAGTTATATTTACATTCAACAGTTTTACACTGGGAAATAGAAATAAACAAATTCGGAGAGTTCATATCAAAGCGAATAATTGTCCATAAATAGAATGCGACAGGATCCCTTGTATTTTAAACGGGTGGTCAATATGCGTATTTCATTAAAAGCGCTACAGCTTTCGAAGTGCTACCAGTTTTGCTACGAGTTTTGAAGTGATAAAGAGGACATCCAGCTGATTGTTAATTGCATGAAGAAGGATTTTTTTTAGAAAAATCGGCAATGTAATGAACAAAACTCATTCTAGAGTGCAATACATTATTAAAGGATACTAAAGGGAAAGGAAAGAAGGACAAGGAAGAAGGAAGAAACGTAATGATCGCGGCGAACGTAGAACTTTATAAAATATTAAGAAGAATATAATACAGTGGTTTGTGATAAAACAGTTCGAAATGTGTTGAAAAAAGACAACTTCCAGGGGTGAATTGCGTGAAAGACGCCCTTTATCAGACCGAAAACTAAGAGTGCCCGCATGAAATTTGCCACTGAATATATCTATAGCTAAGGATATAGACTAACGGTAAAATATAACTAAACCACTACCTTTTCTACTTATTCTGTTGTTTTAAGGCTTTATACACTGATGAAAGCAATTATATTGTAATTTAAATAGATCGGATGGAAAGTGTTACGTGAAAGGTCACTCTAAAGTGTGGAAGTAATTTGTGATACGGTGTGTTTCAAGCGCAGGTGTCGGGCATATTTGCTTTATGGAAGGCATTGTGGATAAATTTCAATATCTGAGCATCCCTGAAGGTAATGTTAAGCAAAGTGCGAAAGGGTTGTGTACTGAAAAAGGAGTTTTAATTATATTTAGGCATTACATTTTGGACGATTATTCGTTTGGACAAGAAGAGTTCTACAGCCTTGTCTATTTTTATTTGTCAGTATAAAAATGGTTCCGCCGTAGTCGAATGAATTGGTGCGTGACTACCATTCGGAGTTCAGAGAGAACGTATGTTCGAATCTCGGTGAAACACCAAAAATGCCACGAAAAAGCTCCTCATAAAAAATATCTGCCGTTCGGCGTTACGCCACAAATAGGAGAAGAAGTTCGGCCAAACACCCAAAAAGGGTGTACGCGGCCATTATATATAATAATGAATGTTGAATGTAAATATAATTAAATTTAAATGTTAATGTGAACACACGTGATAAATTTTGTGCAACTGTTTTATTTAAAAATTTTCCACTTGTAACGTTTTAGTTCTTTCAAATGTTCGTGAACAAATCAACAAGTGTCTAGTAAAACGTTACCTACTGTACATATTTTTACATATTTCTCAGGAGATACAATCAACAGAAATAAAGTTATAAAAAATCCGGTAAAAAACATCATATTATGCATATAACCCTTTAGCTCTACTACTATATTTTAAAATACATACATCCAAGTACGAACATTTATTTTTATTATATTTGTGTCCAATGAGTGTGCCACATGTCGCATTTGAAACATGAAAATGATAAAAAAGCATATACTCGGAGTGGAAAGCTGCCCATCCACACAACGGCGTACCGACTTTATAAAATTACTTCAGACGTAACCTAAATACTCTCTTATTGAATATCAAATAATTATATGAAACTTAAGCTCAGAACCAAATACCGGTGAGCGCTTTGCAAAAAATACATTTTTAGATATACTCGTACTATATATCATACTTGCCCCAACCAGTATAATTTCGTAACCCTACGATTTCTTTTCATATATAATATAATACTATTTACCCCGTCGCAAAATACGCACAAATTAAAAACACTATTTCCCATGAAAATATAATTCATAGTTCAGTAACACCATTTTTAGAATTATTGCGCGTATGCAGTTTCATTATTGAATTTTGGTACAACAAAGTGCAAGTTTCAAGTGACTATAAAATACCAAGTGACTAAAAAATACTTAGGATTTTTCTTCTATCATACATAAAATATACATACGTACGCCATCTCCTAAAAGGGAGAAATTAAGGGGGTTAATTTCAGTGGTAAGAGATCGCAACAGTAACTGTTGAAAATAAAGGTGCTTTAGTCATAGTTTGTCATACTTAATTCCCAAAGTAACATTTTTATGTTGTATGAAATATAATATTTGGTTGCTAAACCAATTTTTTTACCCACCAAAAATCCACAGCCTCATAAACAAAAGTGTTTGTCAAAAGAGTTTTCAACCCTTCAGTGACTGCCAAAACAAAACAAATAAATTAATTAACTAAAAACAATATTCAAAACAACTGCATTTTAATAACAACGCAAGTCTTCTCGTATCCGAAGTTACATCAACTAATGGTGAGTAAACGTAATTTAGTAAGCGCCTTTGTTGATCGAGAAAATTACAAAATATTTATTATTAGCACTTGTGTTCCTTTTTCAAGATTATGTTAATGTTTTTTAATTTTTTTCCAAAAGCAATGGGCTTTAAAATATTTATTTATTTATTTATTTAATATATGGAAAATAACAATAAATTATTATTTTACAAAAAAAAGTAGCACTAGCTGCCAGGGCTTACGGCTTTAAAATAACTCGTGGAGATTTTGTACATGATTGATGCGGGCTTACAGCCAAGCATGGTAAGCATCCAGCACATTGAATATAAAAAATTGTGAGTGTCCCGGCGTATGTTGCTGTGACTGAACTGCTGTTGTGTTAATTGTTCTGTTACCGTTAGTCTAAGCGTCGACTAAGTCCATCCTGTATAGGTTCAATATCCTTGCTAGTGCTACTGTAGGGGTGCATAGTAGTGCAGTTTCGCATAAGTGTTTTTGTTTGCCACCGTCCACCATACTAAGATACCATAGCAGCTGATAGCCAAAAATTCCCTCCTTGCTCACCCAGGCGTTGAAGTCGCCAAGCACAATTTTTATGTCGTGGCGGAGCAGCGCTCATAGGAACGTTCCGTTTATATGAACATTTTCAAAATACGCTTATAAAAGCCAAAAGTTATTTCGCAAGGCTTTATGACCAAAAACAAAGAACTTGTATTTTAAGCTAATTTTCTACGAATCTTATACTAAAAAGCTTCAGCACAACGATTTTCACAATAAAAGGTTTTCCAATAACAGGTATTATCTATCGCTATCGAGAGATGATTAACGATTTTTTATGGCCGGAATTGGATGGTATTGATCTAGACAACATTTATTTTCAACAAGACGGCGCTACGTGCCACACAAGCAACGAAACCATTGCTCTTTTACGGGAAAAGTTTCCGGACCGTGTCATCTCTCAAAGAGGTGATCACAATTGGCCACCGAGATCTTGTGATTAAACACCTTGAGACTTTTTTCTTTGGGGCCACGTGAAAGAGAAGGTCTACGGCAACAGGTCAGGGTCGATTCAAGACCTCAAAGATGGAATTCGTGAGGCTATCGAGGACATAGGACAGTCATTTTGCAATTCGGTTATGGAAAATTTCATGAAAAGGATATTGTCCTGTAAGCGTGGTCGTGGTGGTCATTTGCCTGATGTTATTTTCCACTATTAACGGCATACCTTCCTCTTAATAATGAAATATAGATCCGATTGTTTGTGTTAAAAAATAGCGCTTTTCTTTGAATATCAAAATAACACCTTTTATTAAAACCCCTATATTAAAAAAATAGGCCTGCGCATACATACTTCAAAGATGTTAGTATGTCAGTCACAAGCGCCCTACATATGGCTACATATGTATATTTTAAATGTTTATCACATATTAAATCCCCTGCTACCCAGTAAATTAATATTTTAGCGTCTGACGGGTGTTTAGACTGAGCTTCTCTGAGCACTTTTGTAAGGTGCTAAAGTTTCCTGTTCAGGTTGTTTTTGTGACCAGTTTTTTATGATAGAAATTCACTCGGAAATTCACTGTTTACTTGTCCGAAACAATATATTATATAATTAAACATATATAAAATTCAAAAAGAAATGCTTGTTACTGTTTACTCTCTATACAGTAAATTTTTTACGTTAGATTTTAATTTTTTCACTCGTCAATTATGTTATCTTGGTTTGATATACCCCATGCACGTGAATGCATTAAATATTTAGACGAGCCTTTACCGATCCAGTGCAACTAATACAACTATGAACAAAGTCAAAGAAGAAAAGAAATTGGTGCATGGCTTCGAGTTTAAGCACATTTTCCAAATGATTGTTATTGGGGTTACACACACACACACACATTGGCAACTAAAGAATCAAAACACTATTGCACATTACTGAATAAAACTGCATATAATGCATACATTCAGTGGAAAGCTATACACATGCATTTACGAATATGTATTTGTGCATGTGTTGACATGTAGGTATGTATAATTCGAAAAATTAGTGAGTTTATTCGCTGATTCATAAAACTTATATCCATCCACAAACGAGCGCAGACAAGAGCACTGAGCTGCAGAGCTGCGTTACAAATTGACTTTCTCCACTTTTCTTTTGTTGGTGTACTGAAAGTCGCCACTAACTAGTATTTATTGGATAGTATTTATTAATGCTATGTACAATATTTAGTATGTTCATACATACGTAAAAATAGATACGTATTGATGCATATGTATTAATAGGCGCTATTGCATTTTGTATAGCTATGCTTTGGCGTTTACTAGTTAACTTATCGCCTCAGTGGAAAATAAGCGTTTGACGCCTGGATAGTACGTAAAGCGGTGGTACCTTTAGCTGCCCGAATCTTACATTCGTTAAATTTAGCCAGCCCTCTTCAGCGATCTCGTTCGTACTCGTTGCGCATGTTTGGCCACTATGTACTTTGTTCGCAATCAAAGAGTGAATAAGTAATACAAAAAAAATTAGTTTGCGCAATGTCAAAATTGCAATGGTTCATAATTAGATTAATATTGCACAAATAGGCTGGGAGGTGTCCACTCGTACAAAACCAAATTGTTTTACTTAGGCTTCTATTCTTTGTACTCAAACACACACAATAGTACATATCTTAAGTTTTAAGAGTAAGTAACTAGGATTTGTAAATCCAAGTCTTATTATTGTCTCCAGAAAGGGCTACAATATGCCATCCAATAAAAGAAAACATTGTAATAACGCACTGACGGCAAACGTAAATACATGCAAATGTATTTCTATACACATGTACTTATGCATGTACATTGCCCCTATGTCCGCTTAGCATTGACCTACAAGAGGAATTAAATTAAGAATTTCAGCATTTTTGTGTACTTCAATGGTCACATCACTTAACATGAAAAGAACTGTGTCTTGTGTCAAGTTAATTTTCTAACTTCGCAGCTATATTTTATCGTGCACTTAATCCGTTACACAAAGAAATACATATGTATACAAGTTTAGTGTTTCTAAATAATTTTTAGGTATGCTATCTATTATAGTTATTTGATAGTTTAATTGATCTTCTATAGCGAAACCAAAAGCTTACAATGATTTCATAAAAGCCAAACGCAACCTCACTCCTTTCTGAAAAAAAACTTTTCAAAAGTACATTACATAATTTAATAATAAAAAGAAAGAAAGTGATGCAAAGTCTATAGCGCCAATTATATAGGGTTGTTCAATAGGTGCGCTTCAACTTTTTTCCGATAGGGAGGGCGAACGACGCAATATTTTTTATTTTTCGCTTGTGATTTGTAAACTTCATTAGTATACATTTCATCATGGAACGCTACACACTTGAGCAACGATTGCAAATCGTGCAAATTTTTTATGAAAATAATCGTTCTGTTGCTGCTACTTTAGAGCATTACGGCCATTTTACGGTCCATTTAACAAGCCGTCCCGTTTTGGGGTTATGTGAAGTCATTGGTCTACAGTAACAAGCCGGCGACGATTTGTGAGCTCAGAGCCAATATTGAACGCGAAATTGCTGGAATTTCGACCGATTTATGCAAAAGAGTGGTCGAAAATTGGGTTCAACGATTGGACTTTGTAAAACGTGCACGCGGTGGTCATGCAAAAGAAATCGAATTTCATACTTAAATGTATATGTTCAAACTCGATAATAAAAAAAAAATTTGTTAAAAAAGTCAAACCGTTTGTGTTTTATTCAAAAAAGTTCAAAAGTTGAAGCGATCTTACTGAAAAACCCTATATATGTGTATAAAGTCTATATTGCAACTGCAATCTTAGCTTGAAATACGTAAAATATTCTGGCAAAATAGTAACAGAAACTTAGCTCAAATTTAAATATCATTTCAATTTAATTTAATAATTTAGTAATATTTATATAAAAAAAGAATGTCTTCAAATTTGCAATAGTATTGAAAATGAAAAAGTTCATTTTGCATTCAAAGACACTTATGGGGCTTTTGAGGAGCTCTCGCAGACAGTCTATTTTACTTTCAATTAAATTTGCTTACGCTTTCTGTCCTAATTCTAAAGTGCTTTGTACAACATACAATATACAATACAAATAACAATCTATAATATAAAAATTAATCGCAAAATGTGTTGGTAAGCGCATAACTCAACAACGCTTAACAATTCATTTTTTAAAATGTTCCTGGAAGTCCAAGGATGGTTTGTACGGCAAGAAAAATTCGAATAATTTCCGTGAAAACCCTAAAACAGCCCTTTTTTCCCCATACAAATATTGCGCGTTTGTGTGTGTGCGCGTTCGTGTTCGCTGTGGAGGATCTAATGCGTTCATACAAAAGTGATAATATCGTGAACGCAACCAAATTGAAAAGTCAAAAAATGTAAGAGCAATAGTTTTGATTGGCCTCGCAATATTCTTTATTTTGTTTTAGTTTCAGAACGAGTTAAGAAAGTTAAGTAAATGCTAAGAATAATCATGCAGGGCTGAACAAATCCAAACATATTTTAAGAAGAACAAAAGACAAACATATTTTAAGACGAACAAAAGACAAACATTATTAATTAATCTAGAAAACCCATGTTTCTCACATGGTCAATTGTATGTTGCCTGTTCCCGTGTTGGAAAACCATCAGATTTGTTTGTTTATTCACCAGGTAATCAAACAAAAAACATTGTATATCATAAAGCACTACAATAAAAATAAAACAGATTTTTGTTAATAATTAATATATGATTCACTTGATTTACAACAAAGCGATTACTGAAAATACTTACATACGTTTTATTTCATTATTTTTTATTATAACGGTTACTAACCCTATGTTAATAATAATAATAATAAATAATTAATTTTCTCTATGTTTTGTCATTGCACCACCCACTTTATAAATATTTGTCACCTTTAGGTTCCCACTATCCCTTTAGATAATTTTTCAATCAGGTTTGAACCTTAAGTTCTCCTCTTAGTTTGAAGCCCTCTAACAAACATCCTAGTCGGGGTTTTTAGGGCGGTGTGTGAGGGTCAGCAGAGTAAAAACGTCTTAAGGTCGAAATATAAACTGTCACAATCAAAATCTATTTGACAGAACGAAGTCTGTCGGGTCCACTAGTATAATATAAAACAAATACTTTATTTGAAATTTATTTACTTTTGGGTTTTGTGCCATTTTTAATTCTCAAAGTAAAATATTGGAATATAAACAGATAAACACATATTTGTCAAATGACATTAAAATGTAATAGATTTGTGTTAAATCTGATTTTTACTAACTTGGCTATAGTATATACTATAGTACTATACAAATATGTAATATATATATTATATATAATTGGAGCGTACACCCTTTATTTCGCTGTTTGGCCGAGCTCCTCCTCCTATTTGTGGTGTGCGTCTTGATGTTGTTCCACAAATGGAGGGACCTACAGTTTCAAGCCGACTCCGAACGGCAGATATTTTCAAATACACTCGGAGGTTTGCCATGCTTGCTGAGGGACGACCGCTATTAAAAAAAACCTTTTACTTTATTTTAATCTCACACCCAGATTCGAACCTACGTTCTCTCTGAATTCCGAATGTTACTCACCCACCAACCCATTCAGCTACGGCGGCCGCTATAGTAGTAAAAGAAAGTAAACCCAGTTTTAAATATTTAATATCAGTTTAATTTAAACTGGGTTTAACGTGCCACTGTGACAATATATTTTATACTTTATATGTAACAGGCGCTTACACCCTTTAATAGGTGTTTCGCCGAGCGTTTCCTCCTACTTGTGGTGTGCAACTTGATGTTGTTCCCCAAATGCACATTAGACAATATACCCACGCTTAGGATAGAAATGTGATATTTTATATCCAAGCCAAAAAGTGTCTATCAGAGGTACTTGCATTCTATGCCAACCACTTTTACTTCATCCTCGTATTTTAAGTTACAACTTTAACCTAATTCTAATTCCTAACATTCTCTTTGTTACTTAACGCCGAATACGTCCTTAACACATATTCCAAAAGGATATTACGACTATGGAAAACTTAATTTGGTATTTAGCTCCACTAAAAATACATAATTTAATAGCAAACTTTGGTTATTATTTATCTTTTTGAACATTTGTTCTGACTAAATATACATAGAATCTCTCTAATCCTTGACCTCATGTTTAAGCATTTAGACTACGGACTATACCAAAAAACCAAATCCAATTAAACTAAATCGGATTAAAATAAAAGGAGTACTTGGATTTATGAAGAGTATCAGGAATGGAGGATTGTCCCGTACCATCTGCAAAATTTGGAAAAACGTACTTTGTGATTAGTACGAAAAAAAACAGAAAACCGAAATTTAAAAAATGTTAGTAAAATTTGGAGTGATTCCACTGACTGGGGTCCAATTTTTGAGTGCAAGTTTAACTGTGACGAATTGTTTAAACGATGTTTAATTGGAAAGCATAGTTAAACTAACAGTGAGAAACTAACATTACATTAATATCAATTCAAGCTGATTTTCACAAGATCTATAGCGCCGTATTAATTAGGTTTAGGAATTTTCACTCATACTTTAATTTATGACTTTGCTTTCTTCTGGATCGAAAATCCTCTATGATGATTAATATTAGATCTGTTCGCGTACTTGTTTATTCGTGTTATTACCCAACAAGCATAGTAAAAATATTCTCCAACGTTTGATAAACTCTTAGTTCTCAAGTTAAGTTAATTTAATTTTATACAATTAATATTTATTTAATTATAATTCATTTTTAATCTAAATAAAATATTCAATAAAATCAAAGAAAATACGAAATTGGATACTAATTTAAGAAATCCTTTTGAGGTGGAGAATTACTAATTTCTCAACTTGATAATTAAGAAAATATCCATTATAAAGGCAATTCTGAGCGCCTTTTAAGTTGAGAACACTATAATCCGCTTGTTGAGATGCTGTTAAGAATCAATGTTGGAGATTTGAGAAATCTACCATATTTCATATCAAATACATCTCAAGTTGATATCAAACAAAACGATTTGTTGGGTAGTATACCAACAGTATCACATTGTTTTTTTTTTGCTCTTGTGTGCATGTATAAAACAGTCAGAAACATACATTCTCACATAAGTACGTACATATAATCCAAAGAGACTGAGGCGTACATACATATCCATACACGTTGTAGCAATGGTTATAGCTATTACTGTGACAGCTAGAGAAGCAAGAATAGGAGCCAATTGACCCAAATTCTCGATTCACCACTTCTGCTCCTATTGCAAGACTCCACAAACAAGTTCCTTGAGACTAATTCATCGCCGCGATAGCGGGTCAAACATTTATACAGTTGGTTCTGCACATGTGCGCAACAAAAGGGGGTTGTGGGGTTGTTAACTACATATTATGGTAACTTTTCCTATATCATCAAGAAGAATGAGAAAAAAGAGTATGGGAATAAAAATAAATCTGAACATATGTAAAATTTTATTGAATCATGCGATTAAAGCACCTTTCTTTTAAATTATATATATAGGTATATATATATTTATATATACATACATATATACAGTAGGTTCTGTTTTTATGCGGTAGATACGTTCCGCAAGAAACAGCATACAAAAAAAACAGCATAAAAAAAGCTACTAGTTCTATAGTAAAACTATAGATACGTTTCAAATGCTAAAACCGCATAAATCTGAAATAATGTAATAAAATCGCATAAAAAAGGGCACTAGTCCCATATTATAACTATAGATACGTTCCATAGACCGCATGAATCTGTGATGATGTGTGATCTGATTTTGCTTAGCTGGTTTAGAATCTTGTTTATATGTATTTACAATTCCCGATAGGTCGACATGCATTTTGTAATTAAAAAAAAAACCGCACTATTTCAAAACCGCATAAAAAAAAGCCGCATAAAAACAGAACCTACTGTATATATAAATATATATATATATAATTGGCACGTACACCCTTTTTTTTGAGTGTTTGGCCGAGCTCCTCCTCCTATTTGTGGTGTGCGTCTTGAAGTTGTTCCAAATGGAGGGACCTACAGTTTCAAGCCGACTCCGAACGGCAGATATTTTTATGAAGAGTTTTTTCATGGCAGAAATACGTGAAATTAATTTATGAATGTGTACCAGATCGAATTTTGATCGTCGCCATCGAATTTCGAGGAAAAGTAGTTTCTGTATTTTTACGTGGGATTTGAATTTAATTTGTTTTAATAAAAAAAATGTTTTTTTTGTTGTCTTATTATTAATTTCAATATTGAGAAATTTATAAAAAAAATACGTCCGGACCGGTTTAGCACCTCCTTCTTTGCTGCCTTTTGACGTTGGAGGCAGTTGGTAATACTTGAAGAACATGTGTGAAAATAAAAGAGCGCTCATCCAATTTTTAAATTCAGGATGATTACATTTTTTCTCCCTGTAAAGGGGTAAAAAACTAGGAACTTTTGGTGAATTCATACATCCAAAGATGAATCTGCAGAATCATTTGCTGCGTTAATGTCTGACTTCTCGTCCAAAGTATTTTGAAGCAAATTTCAAACATATTATATCAAATTTAAGAAAAAATACGTACTAAGACAACACACTATATATATTATGAAGTTAAACATCGTGAATTTGCAACGAATGAATATTTATGAATTTGTGTTAAAAACATATTTATATAAATTACTCTCATACACAAAAAAAAGAATTTAAACTAACACCCTATAAATTAAATAACTATATCACGCTTTCTTTGAATTCCGAATTTATTAGCAGTGTTTTGTTTTGATATCTGTTACAGTTCGATGATACTTTGACAGATTTTAATGCCAATTCATTGGAAGCGAAGTTCCCGAAAATATTATTTTCACAACGAACAGCAATTTTTGGCAACAGCGAGCCCTCTGACCATCTGAAATCAGTAAGCTCAGATAGTATTAACACTTTACTAAAGTTTCAAATCTTCTCTTCTTCTTAATTGGCGTGATAACCGCTTACGCGGTCTTAGCTGATCTAAATATATAAATTTATTGTTACCTTTCATCCGACATATGCATCACCAAGTTGTGCATACTTAATTTAAATTATCTCTACAACAGCCTTATAAGTCCAAATCTCGAGCGAAGGCCTTAATAGCCAGCGCTCTTATTAAAATCTAGTGTATTGGTTATTTAGAACTATTATTCTTACAAATAAAAAAATTAAAATATTTTCACGACATTCTGCAGAAGTTTGGTCTCCAAATAAGCCATAAGTAACTTTTTAATTTTTATTTTATTTTCATATTCAGGACCTCCATATCAGACTCAAGTTAGGCTATTGAACCACTGCTGCATGTTCCAAGCAGAAGTAGCTGCAATATAAGGCCAGTAAGCCAGTAAGGTCGCGAGGCCACAGCTCTCGAGTTATGTGGGTGTCCTTACTAGATATTATCCTTAAAGTGTACATGGTTTAAGGCTCAGAATTACGGAAGATGAAGTGGAATCATCTCAGCACCTCCTCCTTAGCTGTCCTGCTCTCGCGGAGCTAAGATTTGAGCATCTTGGCTCTCACTTCTTAGCTACGTCTGCTGATATACTATATTATTTAATTTTTTTATTTTCAGTTATGTTTTTGCATAACTCAGTCTGTTAAAATGTTTTTTTTTTTTAATGATTGACGCTGTTTTTAATTTTTTTTAATAATTCTTACTTTACTAAGCGGGTTAAATGGTTTTAGAAGAACGAGGTAGAATGAAAAAATTACTGTATAACTGCCAAGTCTGGGTAGTGAAAACGAAAGTTATTCCTAATTGGCACACTTTGTATTATTAATAGTATTTCTAAAATAATTGATAAATTTGATTAATGCAACGTTATAAGAAACATTTCAGAGATTTATAAAAAAAACACAGTTGGGTAATTTTTTATTTGATTAATAAATTTAAAATTTCTTATTTGATTACTAAATTTAATTTTTTTTTTCTTCATTTTGACGTAACACACCCTTATATTTTTCATAAGCTTAAGCAATTTATGCCGGAAACCCCTTTCTGGAGAGATTAGCATGAAGATACAAAAACCGTGAGCAAATCGGGGCATACTGGGCATAGTTGCATAGGGTCGTTTGAAAAGTCCATACAAAAATAAAAACTACAAGAAAAAAACTAATTGTTTGGGGTAAACCTTTTTTATTTTTCGACATGGTGTTCTTTTAAGTTTATACACTTCGTCCAACGCTGTTCTAGTTTGTCGATCCCTTCCGAATAATAGGGTTTGACCAAATATGAAAAGTAGCTGTAGAAACACTTGCAAAAAAGTAGTTGAAAATTTTTTTTTGCAAAAAACAAAAAGTGCGAAACAGGTTTTTTACTCAAAAATTCATTACTCAAAAAAAACTCATTTTAGCTACTGGGCGTTCAGCTGAATTGAAGTTTGAGGTGTCTTCTTGATATGGAAAAAGTTATAAAAAAAAAATACACTTTTTGAAATATTGAATTTCGAAAAAATTTCAATTTTTTTCTGTTTTGCTAAATAAAAAATGTTCAACTACTTTTTTGCAATTGTTTCTAAATGAAGTCGTTCGTGTAAGTAATGCCGATCATTTTGAATCCAGAATCATTAAAATCGGTTCATTTTTGACTAAGTTATGAGCATTTAAAAAAAATATTTCTTATATAATTAAAAAAAATCGATTTTGAGCCGAAAAACAAAATTGCCGATAACTCTTGAAAAAAAATTTTTCGGGCGAACAAAAAAATACGTGTCTCATTATTTTGACTAGAGAGCAACATATTTGAGTTACATCGAAATCGAAGAACATGTCCCGAATAGCCCGGTTGAATTGAAATGGAAAGCATCAGCTGTGGTTTCGCTTATTCTGCTTGGCACTTGTTCTTCGGACGCCTTCAGTTGTGCCCGATCTAATCTGCCCTCTCGCTACAAGTTTTTAACAAGTTTTGCTCTTCTTGGTCCCAGGAAGATAATCAGTATTCGATTTTAAAAAACTGTTACCCTTAATGTGTCCTTTGGAATGCATCCATATGGATAAAAATTGTGTGCTTTTTAAAGAAAAATGCTCGAATTTTATTCTGTTTTATATTTAAATTTTATTTGTTTCAGTGGTTAAAATACATAAAAAATCATATTTTCCAATAAATAAGACGTAAATATATATGAAATAAAAATTATGCAATTCAAATTCATAAAAAATAAAATAAATAAAGACAAAATCGATACTTAGAATATAAAAAGAAGAAAAAAACTAAAAGAAATTGTCTTACCAAAATTTTATTCATTATGGGGTTCCAGAATTTCTCATATTCAATTCAATCTGGCATTGCGGTTTCAGCTAAGTTTAGGAAAAAGTGCTATCTTGAAACTTTTTCCAAGATATTTTTCAACTTCATTTGTATTTATTGAATAGGTCCATCTAGAGCCATTGTCATTGAAATCTTGTTCTGCGCAGTTTTTGCTCATTTTGGTTTTCGTGCACATAACGCTCAATAATGTACGGATCTTATCTTTACCATTTCAGCGATTTTTTTTACTTTTGCCATCTTTATAGTGATTTAATAGTATTTCCCGCAATTCAATAGAAGTTTGACGACCCACTTTAATTTCCCGCACGCGACCATGATCTTTTAGTGTTAAATGTGAATGTTTTATTCCTAGGCATCAATATCACTTGCTGGGCATTTAAATTTTGGCACCGCTTGCTTGATTTTTGGCCAATATATCTTTTCCCCTCCAAAATTCATAAATATATGATAAAAAATAATAATAGCGAAAAACGTATTTGCTCTGAGCTACTATATATGTACATTTGTCCATTTGCCTATTTTTTTACTTTTGTAGAATTTTAATTTATTTTATTTTTATATTTTATGGTGCTATATAATAGTTATTTTGTTTCAAGGTTTATTACATAAAAGTATATAGTTTCATACTTATCGAGCATGTATGTAGGTATGTATGTATTTTTCCTTTTTCCTTGTTTACTCCTCTCGGGAGCATAGGGCCTCGACAAGACTCTTCCATCGTGCACGGTTCTGTGCTATTGTTTTTGCACCGTCCCATGAGATGTCGGCATCTGCTAGTTCGCTCAGCATCGACCTTCTCCAAGAGTTTTTTGGCCGACCGCGACCTCTTCTCCCTTGCGGGTTCCAGTCCAGTGCCATTCTCGTGATGGTATCCAAAGGTTTTCTCAATGCGTGACCTATCCATCGCCACTTTCTGCGTTTGATTCGTCGTTACTGGTAGTGTTTGGCCAGAATTGTAGCCTCTGTGTGATGGTGTTAGAGACCAGCCATGTTTTGTTTCCGTACAACAATACTGCCTTAACACATGAGCCGAATATTCGTAGTTTAGTGCGCCTGGAGATTTGCGAACTCCCCCATACCGTAAACATTCTCCCGAATGCCGCCATTGCTTTGTTTAGCCTGCAGTTGACATCTTCATCTGCTCCACCCACGGCAGATGGTTCAGCCGAGGTAGCAGAAGCTTTCAACGAATTCCACTGGGCATCCGTCAACCAATATCTGCTTTGCGTTATTTTGATGTTGACCTCCAGTCAGACAGTGCGCGTCAGCGCGACTAGTTTGTCCACCTTCGCTTGCATGCCAGAGAGTTTGTGAGAGAGGAGGCAGATGTCATCGGCGAAGTCCAGGTCCTCAAGATGTCTGCTGAAACTCCATACGATGCCTTTTTTTGTGCAAGGACGATGGCGAAGGGAAGGGGCGACAGGGGACAACCTTGCCTTGCACCTGCGTTGGTAGTGAATGGATCGATGATAACGCCTTTGTGAAGCACTGCCAGTTCGGAGTATGTATGTTTGTATGTATGTGTAAACCCATAATGTTGAAAAAAAGTATTTTCAATCCTAATAAAAAAGCCATCATCAAATGCAGTCTATTCTTTGCGTTTCAAACACAATAAGGAAACGAGGGAAAGAGGGATAGAGCTTAGATGGCATAGATCACATTTTTTATCTCTTTGTTTACATATTTGATTGGCAATATGATTTTAAATACTTATGTACGTATAGTTCGAAATATTGTATATTACAACAAATACAAGCGCATAAACGCAAAGGCATACTTCTCAAAGGAAAGGAAAGGAACTTCAGCAGTGCAGGAAAAAAAAATTTCAAAGTATCACCAATTAAAGAGATCATAATGCAATTATGGCCTTGTTCTGGAGCCACCATGCGCCTGAGTCATCCCTATGTCAATTTTCCTCGACTAAGACAAAAATTCTAAATCTATTTCTATGTGGCCTAATATTAAAATTAAATAACCACTATTAGTACCATAAAATATTTTATATAAAGCATCACAAATAAATGGTGGCATGAATATATAATACATAAATACATATGAACATATCTTTTTACGTTTACCGTACGCTTACTCAGTGCTTGGGCAGAGACAAATCGACACGGCACTTGTCGAGATGATTTGTAAACAAAGAGATACAACAAAATTATCTGTGCCATTAAATATAAGCATACATCAGTTTTTTTTTATTATGATGCAAAATTAATTTTTTTACCATTTAGAGCTAATTACAAATACAGAAGTAATATATGTATGTAGATGAATGGTAAGTATGAAATTATCCACTTTTATGTGACATAATAAAAACGAGATCCTCTTCCAATTTGTGGTGTACTTCTTGATGTTTTGGAGGGACCTATAGTTTTACGCTGACTCCGAACGGCATATGGATTTTTATGAGAGCTTTTTCATGGTAGAAACACAGTCTGAAGTTTATCATTGTCTACCGAGGGGTGGCCGCTATTAGAAAAAACTTGTCATGTTATTTGGTGTTTCATGCCTGGAGATCCAAACTTGTGCACATAGTCATTAAAATAAAATATACAATAATATAACTGTTAGAGCCGCCGTAGTCCATTGGGTTGGTGCGTTACTACCATTCGAAAACGCGTAGGCTTGAATCTCCGTGTGTGACCGACCAAAATGATAGACAATTTTTTTTTAATAGCACTCGACCCTCGGCAGACAATGGCAAACCTCCGAGTGTACTTCTGTCATACAAATGTTCCTGATAAAAAATATCTGCCTTTCGGAGTCGGCTTAAAACTGTAGGCTCATCCATTTGTGGAACAACTTCAAGATGCACACCACAAATAGGAGGAGGAGCTCGGCTAAGTATTTATATATACATATTATATAACTATGGCATAGCACTTATAAAGTATTTTATATTATATTAAATAAATCTAAAATAAATAAAAATTCTACAAAAATAAAAAGCATACCTCTTTTTTTTATTGCAACCAGTATAACATTACATACGTTTACTAAGGAGTAATTTTTGTAGAGTTTTGTTACAACAAATATTTTTTTTTTTCATCGGCTTTAACTTTTGTATCTTATCGCACATCTCATCTTCAGTTATGGATATTATATCGCCATCATTACCGCTGGCTATCATCACTATTAACAAATATACTGAAGAACAAATTTGTGATCTAAACGCTTTTGGAAAGAGCGTTTCAGATCATTGACCGGAATGTCCTTCAGGATGTCGGTAAAAGCCTTTTGGTTGGGCTCTACGGACGCAAAACGTTTTCCTTTCATAGCCAAATGCAATTTTTACAGGGAGCCATGTAAGGCGAATATGGTGAATGATTCATGGTTAAGTGCGATTTCTAGTCAAAAAATCAATCACAAAAGTGGATCGATGAGATTGTGCATTATCATGCAATAAGCGCCAGCTTCCTCCTTCGCGGTATTCAGAGCGAATTCGACGAATGCGATGCAACAAATGCTTCAAAACGCTAAGATAGAAAATTGCATTGACGGTGGCACGAACTCTTTGTGGACAATTCACTTAGAATCGTAAAAACAAATGAGCGTCGACTTGAGTTTTGACTTGTCCAAACGCGATTTTTTGGGCGGTGGCTCGTCTGGGGTCTTTCATTCGGCACTTTGACGCTTAGTTTCAGGTTCATATTGGAAACACCACGTCTCATCAGCAGTTACAATGTTGTAAAGGAAGTTCTAGTATTTTCTCGTCACTTTAATAAGGTCTTTCGAATGTTGAATTCTGAGCAATTTTTGTTCCTCAGTTAACTTGTGCGGAATGAAACGCGCACAGATCTTTCGTAAGCACAAATGATCTGTTAAAATGAGATAAATAGATGTTTTGTAGATATTCAACTCCGATTGCATGAATTTCAACGATGATTTCGGTTCATTTTTGATAAACTTACCAACAATTTCGATGGAGTTTTCGGTGATTACTCATTTTGGGTGGCCCGTACGTTCATTGTCATTTATGTCCTCACAACCATTTCTGAAACGTGTAAACCACTCATGAACTCTGGTAGGAGATAGACAATCATCGCCATAAACTTTTTTCATCAATTCAAATGTTTCCGTAAACGTTTTACCGATTTTAAAGCAAAATTTGATATTAGCTCTCTGTTCGAAATTCGCGAAACTCATTTTTGTACCAATAACACAAACATACTGACACTTTAGACGCAATAACTTCGCTTCCACTGAACCGAATGTCACCAAGCTTTCACTGGAAATCAGCTAGGGATGTAGCTTCCAACGCACTAACTAAAGATGGCGCCATCAAAAACATTTTTATGACGCCAGTCTTGTTTATTTTCGACTTCACCTTGTATAATATATATAGTTATATATTATTTATATTTATATATAAGTACTTATACATATATTTATAAGTTGTTGCTCAGTGCTTCGGCGAAGACAAATCGACCCGGCACTTGCTTCGCTGCGCCGCACAGTGCTTTCAGAGCGGGCAAAAATACAAAATTTTGTTCACCCAAATTGTGACAAACCTCCGGATACACATTACACATATACCTATGTACAGTAGATTCTGTTTTTATGCGGTAGATACGTTCCGCAAGAAACAGCATAAAAAAAGCTACCAGTTCTATAGTAAAACTATAGATACGTTTCAAAAGTGCTAACAACCGCATGAATCTGAAATAATTAAATAAAATCGCACAAACAAAATATTGTGTTTTTGAAAATTATATCTTTATTTAAGAAACGTCAGAATCGAAAAATAAATTTACGTCAGAAATAGAATCAGACAATACCCATATGTTGCGCACTCGTTTAGGATTTGGCGTAAAATCACATCCTTCTCTTGAGGAAATGTACACGTCTGATCTGGATGGTTATGCAGGCGGTTCCATACTTGTAGGGTTAGCATTTCTGATGTAATCTGTGATGAGTTTTTGCTTAGCTGGTTTAGAATCTTGTTTATATGTGCAATTCCCGATAGGTCGACATGCATTTTTAATTAAAAAAAAACCGCACTATTTCAAAACCGCATAAAAACAGAACCTACTGTATATGTATAATTGGTTCTTGCACCCTTTTTAGGTGTTTGCTCGAACTCCCTCCGGAGATTTGCCATTGCGTACCGAGGCGCGATCGCTATTAGAAAAAAACTTGTTCTCCTTTTTTAACACACTTTTATTAGCTCGGGTTGTATGTATGTAGTTTTCCATTATCCTTATTAGGATTGCCAGGATTAATATTTTCTTTTTTTACCTGTGGGCAAAAAGTATGGTGAATTTGGTTGTAGAATGAAAAATCTTTATTTTAACACACTTTTATTAGCTCGGGTTGTATGTATGTATGAATGAATGTAACGGAATCTTTGAGCTTAATTTTTACTGGCTTCTAAAAATCTGATCCGCTTGGAATTTTGCACATTTATCAAGGAGCGATGACAATGCAATAATTTGATAAAAGTTTTCCATTATCCTTATTAGGATTGCCAGGATTAATATTTTCTTTTTTTTTAGATCTTCTGTAGAAGAGTAAGAAAGACAGAGCTAACGCGCGGTCTGCGCATGCCTGCACTCTCCGAGTGACTCTTACTGATTTCGGGAGTCTACGACTTACTCTTTCGAATTCGAACTTGCTCGGGCACGAGGCACTGCAGTACGAATAGAAGGCTAAAACGTGTTCAGGGTAGTTGCATTCTCACTTTGTATAGTCTTTACACATGCGTAGATACTACAAGTTTCATACACGCAAATTTACTCTCCATCATACACGCTTTTAACTCTAATTTGAATTACTCTATTTGTATCTTAATGTTTGTTATAATTCTGTTCTTAGGTAGTTGACTATGACTGATCGTTCGATTTGCTATTACTTCATTATAGGTCCCTTTGTCATTAAAATTTATTTTCTACTTTTTAGTTCGATTAGCAATAAAAGCGTGTTTTTTAGTTTTTTTAAACTATTTTTTATTTCACGAAGATTCGAACTTCTCCGAATTCGGAATGGTATTCACGCACCAACCCGGCTACAGCGGCCGATATTAATACTTATTGGTATCTAATACAACGTTTTGTATTGATACCCCATATACAAAATAATTGTTTTCCAAATTTCGATAAATGAGAGTAGCGTGGGTGTTATTGGCAGTGGAAGTGTTAGTATGTGACTGCAAATATTTTGTTCCAAATCATAAATAATTTTTATAAAAGGTAATGCAAAATGAAACTTCCGACTTCAATTAAATGTTTACACTAAAGCGAATTTTTAGTAATGCGCTTTTCTTATTTTCGCACTAAGAATAGTTCCATAAAAAGAGTAAATTAATTGACTAATCCAACAGCCTATGCGGATCAATTTTTACCCACCGTTGTTATGTAAATAAATTCGTGAATCATATTCAAAATTTTATACGTGCATGCATAATACGACAACATTAATACTGAAGAAGCTCAAGGTGTAGTATGACATCATCGAAGATGTATGCAAGCAACATACAAGAAACTAATGGAGATTTTTGTGATTAGTCGCAATAGAGCAAACCAAGTTAGTTAACTTAAGTAAAATTATGCCATGAAACTCGATTTCATGGTAACTTCACTTCATCTTCTATTCTCTGAGCATTAGCAGCAATATATTATTTAGTAATTTTCCAGTACTTAATTACGTGTTTAATAAATAAGGATAGTAAATAAGCATAAACCCATGGGGTACGAGCTTTAGCCTTTGTCAATCAAACAACCCCACCTCTGCATATGTTGGGAAGGAAAACAAGCGTTTGTTCCAAATGAAGTGATATTATAATGCCTGATCGCTACTCTATTTATGACATCCAAGATTTCACCGAAAAGCGGTATTTTCGTCATGTCCAACTCGGCTGACTAACATAAGATCTTCGCATAATATTTTCAACCTTGTTGCGTCATGGTTTAACTATCAAGGGCAAGAATTGTCAATTTGGGAAAGAAGAAGTAGTATTCCTAGGTTACGTTATTAACAAAGACGGACTACGTCCACGCAATGAACACATTGAAGCTGTGATCTCAGTCGATTTCTCGGCTTAATGTATTTCCCCTGCGAAGCTGCAGTCTCAGCTGAGTCTAAGCACACACGTATAATGCGGAAGAACGAAAAATCGACTGAATACCTGAAATACTTTAAGTTTTTGAAGATTGCAAACGTAGTTTGGCTAATGCTATGTTGCCTGCACATCTTGTGCCAGATACTAGACTGGTTCGGGTGTGTGAGGCATCTAACACAAACACAAAAACTGAACAGAAGCGAGGAAAATTACAACATATATGACCGAGAGTTTTTGGCTTTTTAATATGACATGTTTTCGCGATCACGTCAGATCATAAACTATTTATTCATGCTTTCACACAGAAACCCAAAAAAGGTCTCCTAGGCAGTTGTGATACTTGTAGTTGTGATAACACTGTAGTTGAGGCGTTGTCCTGTGTGAATGCTATTTCAATGCCTTTTAGTGTAAACTATTCAGAATTTCTAAAGCACAATCCAAGGACGAGGAGCTGACTACGCTTTTACAAAGAAGTAAATCACTCTAACTGCAAAGTATGGATGACAAAGCGATTATTGCCACAACGATACAAAGTTTTTGCATCGGTGCACGACTATTAGAGTTACACTCAAGCTACTACGTCGGAAGTATGTTTGATCATCCAAGTAGAAGGATGCCACACTTTAGGCAGTTTATAGTAATACATAACACAACTCCTTTAGATAAAATCTGCATGTCAGGCATCAAATTTGATCATAGCCAAATCGAATTGTCATGATTGCTTCGGTAAATTAACGATATTGTTGTGCTGACTACCGATTATATTGTTGTGATATACTGATGGCTATCACCAAACCTTTCTGAACACACTGGGTTTCCAGATTCGGTTGTTCTGAGACCATAACGAAAGACCAAGGAACACAATTAGAGTCTGCGTATTCAAGGCACTTTCTAATATAGTCGGTTATCTACCCTTAAACACAACCGTCTATCATCTGCAATACAATGGAATGAGTTGTTGCATAGAAACCTCTCAATGTTCTAAAGAAAAAAATAAATAAATAACAAAAGAAAAAGCATTTCTGAACTCCAAAGTCCTCCCGCCACTTTTGGTTTCGCACAAGCAATGATCCAGGATACAATAATTTGTGTAATGTTGTTTCACTTCAAAATTTTTGATATAACACGCGGTGTTGCCTCTGCTACGATATTGAACTTGGAGATTTCCACTTATTATTTATGTCGTTTTTAACCGACTTAATTTGTAATACATATTTATAGATACTTACCACTGCTAAATACATTAATAAAAATCATATTAGCAAAATGCAAGAGTGTAATGTTTCTTGTTTTGTGGAATTTTTATATGCATACATATCTTCTTCTTAATTGGCGCGATAACCGCTTACGCGATTTTGGCCGAGTTTAACAAAGCGCGCCAGTCGTTTCTTTCTCGTGCTAACCGGCGCTAAATGGACACACCAAGTGAAGCCAAGTCCCACTCCACTTGGCCTTCCTCTTCCTCGGCTACCACCAGCTGGTACCGCATCGAATACTTTCAAAGCCGGAGCGTTTGTATCCATTCGGACGACATGACACAGCCAACGCAGCCGATGGATCTTTATTCCGTTCCATCGTCTGCGATATTCGCCGTTGCCAACGTGCAAAGGTCCAAAAATCTTACGCAGAATCTTTCTCTCAAACACTCCAAGCGTCGCTTCAGCGGATGTTGTCATCGTCCAAGCTTCTGCGCCATACGTTACGCATGATGAGAGCCTTGTAGAGTGTTAGCTATGTTTTTAACAGAGTATATAATAGCGGAATTTTCATATAAGCACTTTCCGCTTATAAGCGTCGAATCTAGCGCATTTTAGACGTTGCTTCTATCCGAGAAATACTCTACCACAAAAAATACGTAACAGTTAGCTATCTATTATGGAGGATAAGAAGAAGAAGTGAAACTACCTTCTAAAAATTATTCTGTAAGCAAAGAACTGTGATTTTTTTTAATTTAAGGAAAAAATTAAGCATGAAAAATATTATGAATAATGTAAAAAGATAAAGTGACTTAATTATATATACAACATAATTACAAGTATGTATTTATGTATGTATTCTTTAGACTTGATCTTTAATTATATATTTACAAAAGAGCTTATTAACACTCTTTTCCTAAATTATTTGAATTTAAATTATTTATTTATATGGCAGCTGGGCGATTTCAGCTATTTTCAATAAACACCAAAGATTTGCTAAGAGCTGCTTGAATTCGAAGTTAATTTATGCAAGGCAGTGTATAACATATATTATTTGACACATGGAAAATGCTAAACGAATGAGCCGGAACTTCATTGTTAACCAACGCAGCAGGCAGGTTTACTTGTTTGAATCATACACGGCCCTAATCTTTGCATGTTCGGTACATATGGCTTGTTGCATTCTTACCAACTCATTCGGCAGTTTGATACCATTCGTTTGTTTTTATAACCGCTCACACTTGTGCACAAGGGTATTATAATTTCGTTAACTTTGAACTATATGGTTATTGTTTAGTATGAACTATATTTTTATATACAATAGTATATAGTCAAAGTCAATACCATAACTAACTACTATAGAAAAAGCTTTGCAATATGACGCGCTGCTATTATTATAACCGCCCCTGCATACATATATTAATTACGACCTGAAAGATCTATTCTGTCTCTTTCATGAATTCCGGGCTTTAATCTGAGCACAACTTCCTCAATAAATTTTAGGTTTTGTCCTATTTTATTGAATTTTATTTCCTCCTCTGGTAATATCTGTTTACCCAGGTGTTTGCCCCGCTTATGCATCTGTGCTAGAGAAATTCAGAAGTTGCCGTTTTCTCGACCACAATCTGACTCTGGCCCCTTTCTTGGCTAATTTATCGCAACATTTCCGACAACTCCTATGTATCCTGGAGCCTATAGGATTCGAGCCTGATTATTCTGACCTAGACAAGAAGAAGAGTTTATTAAGTAGAAAAACGTTACAATATTTATGTTATCGCACAATTTACAGAATATGATATAAATCTTAATTCTACATTATTATATTTATATATTTATCACAGGTTTCGGTTTTTTAAACGATTTTTTCTTTTTTCGAAGGAAAAAACTACTATGAAAAACCTCCGCTTTACATCTTACAAGCTAGGGTTAATCTATACGCATTTAAGTACCACGGCGAGACTTCATGAGGGCACCCTCCGATTTAGGTTTTTTTGCGGCCTGACTCTCTCTCTCTGAGTGCCGTCTACCGCCTTTTGCGATATTGTTGGTAGGTATATTTGTTGTTGTTGCTTGCTTGGTAGGGGAGTGTTGTGGCTGGCCCTTCTCTTACTCTTTGCTGACTCAGTCGTATCTTGGCTGGAAGTCAGCACGTTATCCTCCTCGGAGGAGGGTATTGTGTCGCAGCGCAGCACGAATTTTTTGCTTTTATCTTTTATATTAGTAGTCATCATCTGGTTCTTACGGTTGCTTCACCTGACTGCTTCAAGCTCCACAACCTACGAGTTTCAAGGGGAAGTAATGGGGTCCCCCGCGACAGCGCCCTTACCGCGGTAGAATGTCAAAATACATGAACAATAACTGACTGTTCAAAGTAAATTTGACAATTTAGAGATGAAATAGATAATATATAAAAAATCAAAATTGCAACCGTATTGCTGCTAGCTGTGCCTTTAAAAGCGTGTTTGTTATGCGATTGTTCAATAAGTTGGGATTCGTTTTTATATTATGATTGTTTTATAAGTGCAAAGCGATCATCAGCACAGGCCCCGTTAAGCACATCAGCTGAAAAATAAACGTGCTGCTGCAATTAAAGCGGCAGAACGACCAATTGCACAGTGGAATGCAGAACTAGGACATTGAAAGACTGTTGCAAGCTCCAATGTAGTATAGCCGGCAATTTGTGCCAAGGAAGCAAAAGAAAGCATTGTAGCCAAACTATTAAGTGAATATACAATTTTTCCATATAAGTTTTCAAACTGGCCACGAGCTGTTACAATAGCATACACAACTATGTGAATGTCACCCAACACCAACAATGCATGGAGAAGAACCAGCTTTTGAATGTGTGCCAGCATACACTCAATCAAAAAGTGCATTATCGTTATCAAATGAATCGATGTGAGGAGTTCCATATGGTCGCAATATGACAAAGTTGTCCTCTTTCATCACGATTTGCGCACTAAGCATTTAGTAATATTATATGATAAGTAAACTCAATTTGTTATACGATTATTGGTTAACAGAATTATATTTTATTGAAACAACTTACCGTAATATATGTATAAGTAAGTTGTTCGAAACAACACATTTTTTTTAATACTTATATTGAGTTTTGTAGATGTAAAATAAATTTTTACGCTAGATAATCTTAGGAAAACCATCAAAGTAATAAATAAATAAAAAATCAATAATTAAAATGTAGTATATGATTGCAAATACCTCCGTAGCCGAATGAGTTTGTGCGTGACTACCACTCGGTAGTGCCGGCGGGATCGTAGCACCAAAGTGACAGAAAAACTTTTTTATAATCGCAGTCGTCATTCGTCCGGCAATGGCAAACCTCCGAATGTATTTCTGTCATGAAAAAACTAAAAATCATCTTCCGCGCTTGGAGGCGGCTTAAATCTGTGTGGATGCACATCACAAATTGAAGGAGGGGCTCGGCTAAACACACGACAAGTGTATGCGAGTAGGTTAAGGATTTGTAAGTTAAAAATTTCCGATCCCGTACACTGAAAAAAATTATTGGGCAGGCCGCCCACAAGAAAACACAAGTTGCAAGGATGTACTCCTAAACTTTATGTACAATTTTCATCTTAAAACTAATTCTGCTTTCCTTCCCGAACTCGACTGCCTAATCGTTGTGGCCTTTGATTGCCACCTTCGTTCGCTGGCAGTGGCACAGTTTTTGCATAACCTGTTTGCAACCTGTTGTCTGAGACTGGCTTTGGCCTTGACTTCCAACGGGCGCATTATAGATATTATAGATGCAGTTGGCAATGTCTCCCTTTGCATTATGTGATGAAATTAAATGTCTCCCGTTACACTATACGATGAAATTAGAAGGCTGACACGTGACACGTGTAGCGGGCAACCGTGGGAGCGTCGCAACAAATGTGACTGGTGGGTGTTAACTTATACATGCCTCCTTATATATTGATATATATTATACATATGTTGGCTCGTACACACTTCATTGGATGTTTGGCCGAGCCCCATGTACATGAACATACATATATGATTAAAAAAAAGAGAGATGGATTATATGTGCATCGGGCGTTGTTAATAAGAATGTAACAAAGCAATTAGATGTGACAGTACGAAATCGCATTGAGTTTGACATTATACTCATCAAGCCCTAACAAAAATAAAGAGTCACGTGCCCAGTACTACCACTTTGAATAGAGACGTCTTGGACTCGCCTTGATCAAATTGATTCGAACAAGCAGTGGTAAGCATTTCGTAGAGGCAAGTCTACAATCGACCAATGTTTTGTTCTTAGCCAAATGTTTGAAAAACTCTATGAATACGGCCTAGATGCTCACTGCCTGTTCATTGATTTCAAACAAGCCTTCGACAGTGTTAAAAGAGATAGGATCCATATTGCTTATTCTTGGAATACCTGCCAAACTAATAAGGCTCGTTAGCGCAACGCTCACAAATACACAAGCAAAAGTGATCATTCAAGGGAAGCTCACAGAGTCGTTCCCTATTGAAACAAGTGTAAAACAAGGTGATACCTTATCAATAGTCATATTCAATTTGATGCTGCACTTTGTCGTAAGGGAAGTCAACAAAGGTGGCACCTTGATAACTAAAACAACTCAAATATGTGCTTATGCCTTGACAGGAATGCTAATGGGCGTGAAGGCCAAAGGCAGACCGAGGAACCGTTGGATAGACGCAGTGGAACACGATCTTAAGAAGCTGGGAATACGTAACTACGAAGCAACAGCTCAAGATAGACCGCTTTGGAGGAGCATTTTGAAGGAAGCTTTGATGCACCCCGCGTTGTAACGCTATGAAAGATGAAGAAGGACTATTTGTATTGAGTGAAGTTTTTGTTGTATGTAATGCTAATAGGGTAATGATCGGTGTCTTAAGGTGCGAGAGAAATGTCGACTTAGGTGAAAGTATAACGTGTAGGAAAAGAGTTGGAAAGCTATTATTGCAAACTATGAGATTCGTACTTTGGTAGAATTGTGCAAATAACTTACTTCATTGATTGGTTTGCCGAGCGCCCCAGAGTTGTGGGCATTGAAATCACTTAAATATAGAATAGAAAAATGTGTACTACAAGTATTATGAATTGAATTTAGGTCACTATCTGTAAATTTTCAAGTAAATCATTCATAGTGAAATAACAATAAAGTGATGTTAGTAGGTTACCCTCACTATCGCGAATTTTGAATTTTCGCAGGCTACGTTTATTCGAATTTCGATTTTTTTGTTGGCGACATGTTGGTACTCATGTCTCTCACTCATCCGGACGAGTTCGGCCATTTTGAATGTTCAGCTAATTGTTGACAGCTGCTTTGCTTGCACGTGTTTCGGCTCGTCTTCGATTTTTACCTATTCAAAAAGATGGATCAAAGAACCTGTATCAAATTTTGTGTGAAAAACGAAATGAAGTGCACGGATGCATTTCGAATGTTGACTGTGCCATATGGAGAAGCTATATACTTTGGACGAAAACAACGTTTAGTGGTACAAAATGTTCTCAGAAGATGTGAACGACGAAAAGCGTGCCGGACGCCCGAGCTCTTCAACAACAGACGAAAAAATTGATGAAGTGAAGAAAATGGTATTGGCCAATCGTCGAATCACCGTTAGAGAAGTTGCTGAGGACCTCGACACATCGATTGGATCGTGCCATTCGATTTTTTTCAATGATTTGGTCTTGAGACGGGTCGCCGCAAAATTTGTACCATAACTTCTCAATTTCGACCAAAAGCAGCATCGCATGAACATTGCTAATGAAATGTTGCACTCTGTCCGCGACCACCCAAATTTGCTCCAGAGAGTCATAACTGGTGAGGAATCGTGGAATCGCGCCATGTTCGTTCGAATGTAAAAGTTTTGCCTACTGTTTTCTTCGATTGCAGGGGCGTTGAGCATCATAAGTTCTTGCCACAGGGTAAAATGGTTAAAAAGGAATACGCCCTGCTCACACATCGTTGCTTGTGTGCGACTGTTTGGCCAAAAACAACACACTAATGACGCCACAGCCACCGTATTCCCAAGATCTGGCCCCCTATGACTTTTTCTTGTTCCCGAAATTAAAAAGGCCCATGAAAGGACGACGGTACGACGAGGAGCTGAACAAGATAAAAAAATGATTTTTTGAAGTGGTTCGAAGATGGGAAAAAAAGTTGGCACAAGTGTAAAATATCTCATGGGGACTACTTTGAAGGGGACAAAATATATATTAATGAAAAAATAAGTAATTTTTGAAAAAACACAAAATTCGCGATACTTTTTGAACACACCTCGTATTGTTTAATTAAAATTGATATTTAAATTGATTTTCAAATATAGCTAAATTTAATTTAAAACTCACAGCTTTTTACAATTATTTAACTACTACCCCTAGGTCAGAGGCCCGAAAAAAATTATGATTTTCAATTATTTTTTTTTTTTTTGCTAGTCAATTGCTTTACTTTATAAAAATAAAAACTTAGAATTAATACAGGACTTGACTTTAACAAAATTTCACAAAAAAACTAATAATAATTGTAAAAGTTATCGCTGTTTGTGTGGAGCCCGTTTCTCCAGAAGTCCCTTGCGATGATCGTCACAAGTCCTTGGAGATTCATTTAAAATCAATCGGACAAGAGAAATTAGTTTTATTAATAGATAATCTAATCGAAGCTTTTTTTTCAAAATCAGGAAATATTTTTCAGCTTTTCGAGAATTGTTCTTCAGCCGCCATAGCGGTTTCCAAAATATCGATATGCTATTGCCTACGTAGCATTCTACCTTCTCGAGCGTTATTATTAGCGCGCTTATCTGCCACTTTCATTAGTCGGTTGCTTGCAGCTGATGCTAGCTACTTGCTCTCGAACGCTCCGGAGCGCTCCTTTGCTAATTGTTGAATAACTCGAAAACTATTTGTCGGATTTACTTAAAATTTTTACACAATATTTTTAAGATATCATACTTTAAGAAATAGCAAAAAAAATCTGAAATACCCCTGACCCCTTAACCACGCAGTAGCATTCGCGAACCCTTTTGTAGCTTTGCACATTTGTATTCACCGTATTCGTAAACAAACCAATGCTATGAGCATTGGCTGTGATGATTTTTATCGTATGTCAGTACCACAAGCTAAATTTAGGAAACACATCTCAAGTGACGTGGAATCCAAAGTTCCCCTCAATTCTTTTTTCACCATACCTAACGAGCAAACCTGGTATCTATCATCCTTGTTTTGAATCCATTTTATTATAAATGTTTCCACAACAGTTCGATGTTCGCTAAAATCGTTATATATCTGAAATTGATAGATTCATGCAAACTAGTTCCCAAAACAAACACATATTTTTGCTGTAATCGCAGTTGTTCAGAAAATACCGCAACACCCACTTTTGGAATCCGAAAAACAGTATTATCTGCGGAAAGCCAGATATAATAATAATAATCGTGTGCGATATTTGCCGCCGCCATCGTGCATTGCTCCAACAAACTTCTGCAGAATCTTTCTCTCGGACACTCCAAAGAACGCCACATCGTATGTCGTCATCGTTCAAGCTTATGCTATAAGGCTCGGGCATGATGAAAGCCTTGTAGATTGTTAGTTTTGTTCATCAGAAGAGGACTTTACTACTCAATTGCCTACTGAGCTTAAAGTAGCCCTTGTTGGCATTGAACTTCAATGCTGACATTATTAACAGTGTTAATGCTGGCTCCTAAATAAACGAAGTTTCTTACAAAGTCATAATTGTCAGCAGTGCGGGTGCCGATATGCCAAAGCGCCGACTGTTTTTTATCTTCTTCACCACCACACCCATTCGCTTTCGGCTCTAGCAAAATGCGGTTGTTAAGGCCGACTATAACAATACCATCAGGCAACATTACGCCAACAATTGGACGCTCTTATAATAAATGGTGCTTGAGTGATTAAGTTCTTCAACTCGCACGATCTTTTCCATCATCAGGTTAAAGAAGGGGCACCCTGTCTGAAGCCTCGTTTGGTATCAAACGGTTCGGAGAGGTCTGACGGCGCTGCAGGTATTGAGCAACGTCATTTTGTATAGCCGTATTAGTTTTGCGAAGATATCAAATTCAGACATCGCGGCATATAGGCAACTCCTTTTCGTGTTGATTCGCCAAGACTTGAAGTATTCTGAAACGGTCTGAAACCACGCTGATAAGATCCCATGAATTGGTTGATGGTGGGCTGCGACCTTTCCCACAATACGCTCGGAAGGAGACTGTAATGAATAAAATAAAAAAAGATTAGTTAAATTAAAAGTTATCGGCGGCTGCCGTAGCCGAATGAGTTGGTGCGTGATTACCATTCGGAATTCATAGAGAAAACGTTGGTTCGATTCTCAGTGAAATACCAAAATTAAGAAAAACATTTTTCTAATAGCGGTCGCCCCTCGGCAGGCAATGGCAAATCTCCGAGTGTATTTCTGCCATGAAAACAGCTCCTCATAAAAATATCTGCCGTTCGGAGTCGGCTTGAAACTGTAGGTCCCTCCATTTGTAGAACAACATCAAGACGCACACCACAAATAGGAGGAGGAGCTCGGCCAAACACCCAAAAAGGGTGTACGCGCCAATTATAATATAAATTAAAAATTAGTGTTCATATTTAAAAAACAAATATTATTTTGTAAAACATTTAGTACTCGTATATAAAAATTTCCTTAAGGGATGAAAAACAAGAGCAATTATTTTAAAGCTTTTCAACATATAATACAATATAATTTCGTCTACTGTATGTATGTATTTCCTTTCCTTTCAGATATCCGGTTCCTATAAGGACACCAATTTTTCAACCTTCAATATTTTTGGATAAATGCAAAATGTTTTCAGGCACTTCTTTTCTGCTCACGTCTTTTATTGTGGTATTCGTAATTACGGAAACAAGATCGCAATGCCCCTGGCAAAGGGATATACTTGAACTGCAGACATCTTGCATATGTGCCTACAATTTGGGGCTGGAACTCTCCGTTCAATGTGACCAGGTACAAACTGCTATATGAAAGTTGTTATTGTGTTTTAATACACATTTTTGTTCTTCTTCTAGGTGAAATTTCCCATACTCATAGATGCCTTAAATACATATGCCAAAGAAAAACCGATCGATTTACTTTACATTAACAATTCAACAATCAAGGAATTGCATAATAAGATTTTCGCAAACCTTAGTGTGCACAATGTTCAATTATCCAACTGCCAAATAAGCAAAATTGGCGACGATGCTTTTTATGGGCAAGAAGCCGTTCTTAAGAATCTAAATTTGCAGGACAACCTGTTGACAGAGGTACCAATCAAAGCGGTCAAGCGCCTTAGCAAACTCAATCTATTAGATTTGTCAAAGAATCTTATTACTATTATACCAGATAGAGCTTTCTCAGGTCTATCCAAATTATCTACCCTAAAGTTAAATGACAATAATGTTACATTGGAAACCGCAGCCTTCAGTGGTCTCGAAGATTGTCTTAAAAATTTAAACCTCAAAGGCACACGCCAACGTCGGATTCCAGAAAGTATTCGCGGTCTTACAAGTCTAGCATTCCTTGATCTTTCATTAAATGGTATTAAAGAATTACCTGGTCCTGGAGGCATACGTACGTTCGATGGACTGAATTCGTTAACTGCATTGAATTTGGAACGTAATTTTATACAAAGCTTAGGCGAGACTTCATTTGCTGGCATTCGCAAAACTTTAAGTTCTTTGAGTTTGTTAAATAATTTGCTAGCCGAATTTCCAATCGGAGCTATACATGCCCTGAAAGAATTACGAGTTTTAGATATAGGTTTTAATTTGCTCACAACGTTGCCAGAAGTAGCTTTCCGTGGCAACCCAAGTATTACATTACTTGCCTTAGATGGAAATCCTTTATCGACAGTACCTCAAAATGCTTTCGCACATCTGAATTCCACGCTGCGTGGTCTATCCCTAGGAGGCCGATTTTTACACTGTGATTGTAAATTACGTTGGGTCGCTGAATGGATTCGCAATAGTGATTTACAAGTCACATCGCGTGAACGAAATCCTCAATTTTGCGGTTCACCAACTCGGTTTCGGGATCGAGGTTTCTATTCCATACAGCCGGAAGAATTAACATGCTTAGAAAAGGACATTGTTGCAAATAATACTAATGTTGAAGTGGAGCATTTGGAATCACCAAGTAGTAATTCTACCTTAGACTTTCTGCCAACCACAGATATAAAAAATAAAATAGCAGATATTAGACCTAATAAAGACAGCAATCGCTCAGAATTGTTGCCATTTTTACCAGCCAATATCACCACTGCAAACACTTCGACAGGTCCTACAAAGCCAACTCCAATCAGGACAACACCTAGTTCTACAATAGCACCAGTAAGTTATAGATTTCTTTTAATTATTACTTGTAAGCATATTATTTGGCTTTAATTTCAGACAAAGTTTTCAACTATATTGTCGTCCACAGTAGTACCTAATTCGGCATTTTCAGGTGTCGAAAGTTCGACATTAACAACAAAGCCTTCTTCCTCCAGCGTAGTTACAAACTCAGTTACCACCATTGCGCCAAATGGTAATGCTAGCAACATTAACTCTCACAATAAACAATCACCCACTTGGCGTCAGAACACTTCTACGGCATCACCAGTTATAACGAACGGTACACCACACAAGCAACAGCGTCCACCGTTAGTGTTGGGATTCCCCCCTCAACGCGGCACTCGCATCGATGACGCTAATGAAGTTCAAGTAAAAAACGCTTTCCGTCAAGACAATTCCGTCATTATACAATGGGACTCAGACACAGCAAACATACTAGGCTTTCGGGTAGTATACCGGTTGTTTGGGGAAAAGACATTTAAGCAGGGACCACCGCTGGAAGCAAGTGAACGAGAGTTCAAAATAAAGAATGTACCCTCTCAAGAATGCATAATTGTTTGTGTAATTTCGTTAGAAGAATTGCATGTAACTCCCGAAACTGTGCCTTATCAGCAATGCCGTGAAGTTCGTACAGTTGCCTCACAGACTTCTAATATGGACAAGATAACAATCGCGGCGAGTGCTGCCATATGTGGTACAATTATTGTGGCAGTCATTGTATTTATAGCAGCAAGTAGGTGAGTTCACATAGTCTAAATAGAGCAGTATAATAATGCAATGGATTATTTCAAGTTGGTTTTTATTAGTACTATTTTAAGAGTTTTGCATTAAAAGCGATTTTAATGTGCGATACTTTGCTTAAACTCTGCTGATTCGTAAAATATAGGCAGATGTACAGGTTCTAAATTTTTATTATTACAATAAGAATATTTATATAGCTTTTGATGTAGAATTATTTGGAGCATGAACAAAAAGAGCCACGTAGAGCTGGCCGTGCGTCAGGCTTTCGTCTTTAAACATAAACTCACTGTGTAGTCACTGAATAGTAACATTAATGCTCTACTACCACACAATTTCTTGCAAAAATTTTGCAACAGAATCAATAAGATGAATCTCATTCGGAACGCCACTTAGTCATCCATTCTTTTTTTTTTTGTAGGGAAATGGCCTATATGTTGTTCAGAAAGTCCTTTTACCAGTCCAAATCCCATCAAATTCTATTCGTCCGTGCCTTATTATATCCTCTTATACTCTGTACATCTTCCGTAATAAGTTTTTGATAATATTATATTTTATTGTACGGACGTGTACAAAGTTCCTAAAGTTTCTAATTATTGTTTTAGGTTTACGATTTTATTTATCGCTTTATTCTAGTTAGGTGTTTATTTAAAAAAAATATATAAAGAAAAGCGCACTGCTTATAACATAACAACATAAATGCAACCATATAATAGCACAATTCTTAACTTTTCCATTGCCATTGGATTTTGAATGATAGACGGTCCCGCAACCTACAGAACACACAGCAGAAGAGCCCATTGCCAATCGGGGGATTGCCTGTAAACTGTTGCGGGCCAGCAGGATCACCAGGGCCCCTGGGATCCATTGCCACTTTATCTGCATTCAATAATCACAAGGTAAGTACGTAAGGAAGTAATGTAAGACTATATATTATAAGGTTTTGCATTAAGAGAATACCAAATAAATTTAATAAAATAGAACGAACAGTTAAAAAGTTATATTGCCAAAACGGTTTTTTTACACAAAATTTCACAGCTATAGATTTGCTGTACACTGTCAAAATTATAGTAGAAAACCCTGCCTATTGAAAACCCCTTTATATTAAAAGAGTACGTATGCACATATACATTCTGTCAAAAAAATATCATTAAAAAATCATATATTTTGTCGCCTTCAAAATAGGTTCCATTCGAAACAATACACATATGTCAACGATTAGTCCAGTCATCAAAGCACCTTTTAAACGCGTTTGAAGAGATCTCCTATTAATTATTTTTCTATTCTAATAATGAAATGCCAATTGACAGATCACGCTCAAACTCTGCGACACTATAGAGGACAAATGTACCAACATTCCAACAAAAAAAATTTAGACATATGTGTAACTCACGCTTTTTAAATGAACAATTCCCGATATTTTTTTAACAAAATGTCAGATTTTAAAAATCAAATTTGTGCTTAAAGTTAAGCAATTTTCGGATAATTTAAGGTTTTTTGAAACTCGCTCAGTTTTGAGTAGGAGTCGAATCGGACATATCATACGAAATATAAATGCATCACACATTTGTGTTACGAAAGTTTCGTGCTGGTTTTTCGGCATCTGGATCTAGAAAATTGTTCGGTACTCGTGCTTGGGATAGCCCCTCGGATGATGAAGTGTCCTTGGAGCGCAGTTGTCTTGCACTCTTATTCTGTGAGCTGTCATTTTACGGGCCGTAGTTTATGTCTTTCGTTTAGGATTTACTATCTGGCGTTTCTAGAGATGTAGTTCCACTATATCGGCCAGTTGAAATGTCGTTTGCGAACGCGCACATGTTATTGTTTTTTCTGTACCTGTTTGGTCCATAATAAAATACCAGGAGTGTGGTGGAAAGAAGGTGCGCTGTGCCGAAGCCCCTAGTAGCACAGGATGTTTAGTGACCATCCCATCGGATCATGCACCCATATTAGTCTGACAGTTCCAGGCGGACCTTGTTGTTGTATCCAGCCTGACCTCTTCAACATGGGTGGCCCTGAGGGTAGGCTTGAGTAAACCACACGCACGCGCAACCACCAATCGTCAAGGTTTCGGTAGCACGGAAAGGTCAGGGAAATGAATAACAATGGTTGTCCAATTGATCATATTTTTGGTGACAATGGAGATTTACCGTGAAGGTACAATTAAACAATAAATGGATTGATTGTTCAACGTGGAACCTGATAAACATTTTGGCGAAGAATTGCGTAAAGTTGCGAGAAGGGGTTAAAGATTGTCGTATGAATACAATCCATAGGAAACACTTTTGATATACACTTTTTATTGCATATTTTATTCTTATCACATTCAGGTGTAAAATCTAAAACTACATTTTTTAAATAAAGATTGATTTTTAAGTATGATATAAATAATATTGTTGTTTAAAATTATTGTAATCAATTTAAATTTTATGTGATGAAAATTAGTGAATAATATTTTTAGTGTATCCGTTTTTCGTTTTCCAAGATGTTGGGATTCGTTGGTTTACTCACACATGAGCAAGTGTATAATTTACCATGGGTGAAACATTGGTTTTAAAAAGTCCGGATCACAAATTTACATTGTATGTCAATGTGATTTATTGATTGAAATTGTGAATGCCAAACAAATTGAAAATTAAAGCCGTTTGAACGGAATACTTATCATTGGGATAAGTGGTAGCATGGAAATTGTTATGCAGTTCCCGTTCAAAATGGTGGTCTCGATAACATTTCCGGTGATCCATATAGTGACCAAACGTGTGCCGTTGCATAATCTGGGTGGGTTAAGATTGCGAAGCAGAATTATCAGGGAACCAATTCTCAATCGGGTTTCCTGGTATACCAATTGAGTTTAAATACTTAGTTGGATAATTTACTGTTTCGTTGTCATTCACAATAGTATTAATTGATTTGGAAGAAGTAAGTTCACCTGGTAACGACTGTTGTATCTGAAGATGATTTCGGCAACATCACATTTTCGCTGCCATAGTATACATTAGCTGATCCAATTTCGATTAGAGTATGTCCGGGAATTCACTCCCCATCAAATAATGTTTTGAGTTAAGGATAATACAAGAATTGTTTGGCAATTTGAGCGATTGCGTGTTTGGATGCAATAGCCAGGAAGTGATCAGATATTAATAGTCAGCCAACGTTTTCGCCATAATAACGGTGATTAGCGAAAACGATCGTAGTGGCACGAGTATATTAAGATACAAACTTGTAAAACTTAACAATAGATTGAAATGTACATATATACGTATTTAAAGACATAGAATATATTTCAGTTGAGCTTAAGGAAAATATTGCTTACATTCTACAGCATATTGTACTTTATTGACTTCACACTTAATATTATATGTACCTAATTAGTGAAAATATGTGTACTTCTTACAGCAGGAATGGGATCAAGTTTCTGCATATAGCGGTCGATCTATACCGCGGCCACGCATTTATCCTGCGGACAATCAAGATGATATACGCGGACATTTCTCTGGCATACCTGGGAAGGTAGGGAATGCGAGGTAAGCGGATTTTTCAAAATATTTTTATAACATTTAACATATAACAAATTTAAAAACTAATTTTACCGGTGAAATTAATTTATTACATCCTGTATAAATCCAATTAAAATATGAAGTCTTGAAGCGGTCGTTTTATGTTACTATATTTTACTAACCCTCTGTTCCTGAAAAAACAAAAACGGCTACACCGAAAATCACTTCCAGCTGCGAATCATTTCCATCTTCAGTTCTCAATAAGCATGAACCAATAATTTATCCGACATAAAGTCAAAAATCCTCGTACTATACATCTAATTAAAACCCTTTGCTAGTAAAATAAAAACATATACGAGGTGTGTTCTAAAAATAAGGTGAATCTTCAACCTACGTCTCGCAGGTATGTTCACGGTTTGGCAATGTAGCATGTTTAGTTTGTTTGTGAGAGGCATAAATAAACACTTGTCTTATGCGTGTTCGGCGATTTTCTGCTATCGAAAAAAATGGATCAAAGAAGTTTTATCAAATTTTGTGTAAAGAATGGAATTAAGTGCTCAAAAACACTAGAAATGTTGACAGTGTCATACGGTGAGAGGACTCTGAGTCAAAAAAATGTTTACAAGTGGTACAAGCTTTTCACGGAAGGTCAAGAAGATGTGAACGACGCCGCTCGCTCTAGACGCCCCACCATATCAACAACCGATGAAAATGTTGGAAATCGTCAAATAGCAATTAGAGAACTTGCTGAAGATGTCGGCATATCGTTTGGCTCATGCCATGCAATCTTTTCGGAAGTTTTGGCGTGTGGCAGCGAAGTTCGTTCTAAAATTGCAAAATTTTGACCAAAAACGACGTCGCATGAGCATCGCTCAGGAATTGTTGAATGACGTCAACGATGATTCAGATTTGCTTAAAAGGATCAATCGTTCCAATGGAAGAGTCCAAGAGAGCCAAGACCAAAAAAAGCACGCCAAGTTCAGTCTAATGTCAAGTTTTTGCTCACTGTTTTCTTCGATTACCATGACGTAATGCATCAGGAGCTCTTACCACAAAGTCGCCCGGGAAAAAAAGTATTACCTTAAAGTTATACGCCCCTTGCGTGAAGCAATACGAAAAAAACGCCCGGAATTGTGGGAAAAAAATGCATGGCTTTTGCATTATGATAATTCACGTGCTCACTTATCTTTGCTAGTAAGAGATTATTTAGCCAAAAACAACACCGTTATCATACCTCAGCCACCGTATTCACAGATTTGGCCACCTGCGACTTGTCCCTTGAAAGGACAGTGTTTTGCGACGATTGATCAGATAAAAACCGAATCGCTGAGAGAGCTCAAGGACATACCAAAAAGTACATATAAGAACTGCTTCGAGGATAAAATAGAAATTGATGAATAAATAATTTATTTTTTGAGGAAATAATGATAAATTTACCTTATTTTTTAACACACCTCGTATGCTATATAAACGTGCACGTTTCCCCAAACATAATTACCACGACTTCATTACATCTGCGCTGAGTGGATGAATAAGCCAGTTCTACTAAATAATCCTTAAAATATACAACACACTATAAAAAATTAATAATTATAATTTTAAATAAGAAATCTTCGAACTTAACAAGATTTCATTGAAATGAATACCTAGGAATAAATCATAGCATACTTATGCATTTGAAAAAAAATTATTTAATACAATCTTTTGTTTTATACGTCTACTCCTATCCATTGTACCCAAAATCTCTGCCCATTCCCCTTTTTCCCACACGTACACACAAACATTCAAACAGATCAATAGCCGATGGCCAATCTCAGCACAGCTTTTCAAATAATTCACATCGCGGCTATCTAGGCGCTGCATTCCCTACAAACTTGATAAACTCGCGGCCGGAGCTTCGACAATCCCGGCAGTCTTTAGCTGCCGCATCGGAACGTATGTCACGCGCCTCATACGCTGGTTCAATACAAGGTCCGACAAGCATAGCATCGAGCACGCGTCGCTCACGACCTCGTTCGAGATCACGTGAACAACTAAACGCCACACATATACATAACCATAGACCTGGAAGCCGGTAAGTAAGATACGAATAGATAATGGCAATGATAAAATGCTTGTCTTCGACTAAGTGAGAAGTTGCATTCTCGCGGATATATACCAAAATATATGAAAAAATTTCCCAATTCTAAACTTCCTGAGGAAAGATTACTCTAGGAAATATTAGAAGTAGTCACAGTTACACAAGCATTACACAGGCACAAAAAAAACTTTAAGAAGGCATATTCGCCTTAAAACCAACTCACTTGAATTACCGCAGTCCTTTTGTGTATTAAAAATATATTTTATTAAAATTTCCATTAATTTTCGATTTTTACAAGATCTAATAACACCTTTTGAGAACATACTGTAATATTATAAAACATTGTGTGTACGCATATTCATATTTTAAAAAAAGTTTTATAAAACTTAATGTCAATTATAACTGAAAATGTCTTCTAGTCTTGCTGTAAATAACTGTTAAACAAGTTGGTAACGAGGATGTGGCAACAAAGTGGTGCGGAAGCGCTAGTTGGATTAAGGATGAATCACCACTCCAACCAACCAACCAACCAACCTACCACATATTTGAAATAAGGATCGCGATCTAGGATTGTTTTCCATTGCGACAGTTCTGGGTGGTTCTTAACGTACACGACATCCCATCGTTATTGCGATTGAGAAATGTGCATTTACTTTCTGCAATTAAAAATACAATATTTTACAAAAAGCGCAAAAATACTTTCAAAAATAACTTACTTGCTCATTTCCATATCAATTTGTTTATAAAAATGGTGGCTAACCTTTTCACCACACGGAATAAAATTTTCTAAGGTGGTTTTTACGCTTTTGTTAGCGTACCGGACTTTTGGCTATTAAAATTGGTAATACAATTTGTTTGCCAGTAACAGTTCGGTAGCAGCCAGAACAGTGCCTAAAACGAGCGCGAGATGTGGCCTCTCACACGGCTAAGTAAATATTTTTCGACGAAGACAAAAATTTTAAATCTAAAATTGAAGAAAAAATGACTGGCGGCTACTCAAAACTTGTTATTTACAATTATTTGTGAATACTTGGTGAATACTGACATTTTTGTTATGACGTGTGCTCGCAGCTTCGCATATACATATGTACATACCCTTATACATATGTATATAAATAAAAGTAAATGTGTCAACACCTCAAAAATTGTGCCTTCATGACTCTAAACTTACAAAATCATCAAACTATATATAGAATTGACCTCTTATGGCGAAAATATGTGAGTTTCAAAGTGGTCTATTGGTTTTGCGTCTGCCTTAACAAAATTGATGGTAACACTTCAGATCAAAAACACGGATACTCGTAGCGTGATCAGTAAACAATTTATGAGTTGTTTTGAAAACTAGAAACGATCGTTTATAAATGCAGTGATATTTTTGGATCCATTGAGATATTTTTTGGGGAGTTATTTCGCGAATAAAAAGATGAAATCCGCCTAAAACCAGCTCAAAGGTCTTGATCGTCGCATGGATAATTTAAAAGAGGATTGTTTTATTGGTTTTCAAAATGACGATTCATCTTCTCAAAGCAATTAATGCAGTGAATATTTGCAATTTTTGGTGAATGAATCCTTAACACAAAGCTTTTCTTCCATTTTAACAAGCGAACTTGAGACTCGAAACCTCTACCGTCGGATAAAAATATCAAGGCCCATAGAAGGAAAGACATAAAATTCTGGAAAATAATACATTTTACGGATGATACTCGTATTAAATTTAATATAATTGGTCCTGCTGGGAAGACTTTTGTTCGTCGTGAAAAAGCCAACCTCTGTGGGGGTTTCTTGGTTCTTGCGCCGCGCGCAAGTCCAAACCAGTTTGAGTTTTAGTTTAGTTTGGCCGATCTGTTTTGAAGAAATAATTTCATATATTCAATATAAATCTGAAATATGGTTGTCTTCATGCCTTTCCTATGAAAACAAATTGGAATTAAAAGTTTGAAAGGAATTTGCGGACAAAAGTGAAAAATTGGTAGTAAGTAATTAATCTTTAAGTATTTGTTTTTATTTAGAAAAAAAATATAAATTTTGGCCAAAAATATTCAACCAAGGTTGAACTGTGGTTTTGTCTGCTTAAATCATTTGTATATTTATAGTATATCAAGACTTTGTTCATCGACATAATGATCGTCAAGATCTCTTATGACATTATGTAAAATACATGCGGTTTTTATTTTATACAAGCATGTTCTTCTGGCTTTATTTGTTATACGAAAAATACGGCATTTTGCATCCAATATGCCAAAAGAGCATTGAACACACTTCGGAAAACGTAAAAAGCTTTTCTTAAAATTCTCACATTTTACATTTGAATTTTTTGATGGAAATGGTCACATTATGAACGTTTCAAAGAATGTATGTACCTACATATATGGAATTTATCAAAAATGATTTTATCTAAGTACAAAGCAAGAAGGACTGTATGCCAGAGCATACGTCTCTTATACAGCCTTACTTTAATACATACCATATTCATATAATATATTCCTTCACATAGCATAAGTAGAAGGTAACATATTTTCTCTGAACTATTTCAGTTACTCCCATGCTGGTTCTACGCATACCTTAAACAACTACTGTGACACGTCCGACAATTGGACTGACCACGACATGGACATTTATATGGCAAGGAATCCAACAACACGCAACGGTCTGGTGCCATTATGAGGGCAGGCTTTACTCACCTGATATTTCGATGATGTATTAAATTTAGATGAGATTTTCTAATGACGCGTTATGTTTTGACGTCCACTTGGATTGGAGCGGCGATATCAACCATGTTGTCATCAAAACCTAACATGTTCCCCATAAACAAGCACATCAAGTACGGCCATATCAAGTTGACCACATTAAACACAAAAACGCGCGATATAAACCTAATCAAAATGAACTTTTACTAAATAATTTAAGTGCTTTCCTGATGGTATTTTTAATCTTCGATTTCGTTTCCACAAATTAACCACTTATATAAGTAGAACTCAGATGAAAAAAACGGGCCTGATGAGATGTAGCCTTATGCACATGTACTATACATACATATTATTCTTAAGCACTTTACTTCGGACTACGACGACAAATAAAATAAAAAAGTAATTTAATGATAATATTTGTAACTGAACTTAAGTACCATAGACGATAACAGTTTTACATACAGGGCAACGGCAATAATAAAACTAGTATGTACTTTTAACATAAAGTCGAAATGTTTTGAGTTGTATAGATATATATAAGTATATTAAGCATATACACATTTATATATTTTGTATATACATTTGTTTGGATGAATAATTATAATAAAACGCCTAATAGTAGTTATAACACGTATACTTATATATTATATATAATGCGAACGGAGGGTCTTCTTGCCAAAAAGCAACTGTTGTTAAAACAAATAACAAAGTGGTAAATTCGGTCCAGACCGAACTTTACATACCGTGCAAATTTTAGTTAAATTAAATGTATACTGTTAATTTTCGGAACCGGACTAAGTCATGGGTAATGTGAGTTATAAATTGTAACATCAGACGGACCAACGAAATTTAGTTCCTATGCGATCTCAATAATATTGGGTTAGATTAGGTTGACCTGGCTGACTGAAAGCCATCACATATACCAGTTGGTCCTTACTCTGAAGCTTTAACCCCGAGATACATTTCAGCTTCTCATATTGTAGAGCTCATAAGCTTGTGTTCTAGCTAATGCAGGATACGAACATAGAAGATGTTCTAAAGTTTCCCCCTCTTCCAGTTCGTTGCAAAATCTGCAGTTAGCATTGTTTGTATATATTTGCTATCTTACACACACATACCCATGCATATGTGCCGCTAGCAAATTATGACCTGTCAGTATACCTATGACAGTTTTGCTTTCTTTTATAGATAGAGCTAGTACGAATCTAGCGTATTTATCTGCATGATTTTCGCAGTTTTGCAATAGGCTAGGTTGTTCCACCTCCTGCCTCTCCGTCTTTTCATGCCCGCAACGATGTCATTGTAGATCGTCTTTAAGGGTTTTAATATGTCGTTTTCTTGTTCAAATGGCATATAAACTGCGCTCTTGGCAATCTCATCTACAATGAAAGATACTGCAGTGATCAGGCAGGTTGACCGGCTACCTGATGCCCATCTCTGCGCGATAGATCCTTACACCTACCTACATTTTCGAGCCGTCAGTATTGCTGCTGCACTAAGTCTTACAGCAGATTTAGCTGCTAGACATTCTGCCACAATGTCAATCGGTGACTGGTTGAGTATTCTTTCAAGCGCTGGCGTCAGAGTAGTTCTCATCGCGCCTGTAGTGCAAATTGCACCAGGCCTTGAATACTTTCCATAGGTATTTTGTAAGTTGTTTTTCTTAGCACGGTCCACCACACTAAAGCACCGTAGAGTAATACTATCTTACTATAGCTGAATAGCACCAGTCCATTATAGAAGGAGATAGACCCCATGTAGCTCCCAGCATCCTTTTACATACATATAGTGCGTTACTGGCCTTTTTCTTCCTCACTAATATATTGTTCTTCCATCATAGTTTTCTATCCAATATTACTCCAAAGTATAATACTTGGCGTCGTCTTTAAGAGTCAGTTCTACGCCGTTCAGCTTCGGGCAGAGCCAATTCGTGATCTTGTACCTTCTAGTAAAGAGTACTACAAGGTGAAGTCCAAAATAAACAAGACTGAGCTAAAATAGAAACGACATGAGCTTTGTTCTGATAACTTTGAGTTTATTTATGCAAAATAGTCCCCTCTGGCCTTGGTACAAGCCTTTTGGATGGCCTCTACGGACGCAAAACGTTTTCCTTTCATGCTCAAATGCAATTTTCCGAATAGGTAGAAGTCACAGGGAGCCATATCAGGCGAATGCGGAGAGTGATCGATAGTTAAAATGCGAATTCTAGTCAAAATATCAGTTACCAGAGTGGATCGATGAGATGGTGCATTATCATGCAATAAGCGCCAACTTCCTCCTTCGCGGCATTCAGGGCGAATTCGACGAATGCGATGCAAGAAACGCTTCAAACCGCCAAGATAAAAAAAAAGCATTGACGGTTTGGCCCATTGGCACAAACTCCATGTGGACAATTCCCTTGGAATCGTAAAGACAAATGAGCATCGATTTGATTTTTGACTTCTCCAAAATGATTTTTGGGGCCTTCCATTTGGCACTTTCACGCTTAGTTTCAGGTTCATGTTGGAAACACCACCACCAAAAGTTCTCGCCTCTTTAATGAGGTCTTTCGAATGTTGAATTCTGAGCAATTTTTGGTCCTCAGTTAACTTGGGTGGAATGAAACGTGCACAGACCTTTCGTAAGCACAAATGATCAGTTAAAATGGGATAAATCTACGTTTTGTAGATATTGTACTCTGATTACACGAATTTCAACGATGGTTTCGGTTCATTTTTGATAAATTTACGAACAATTTCGATGGAGTTTTCGGTGATTACTGATTTTGGGCGGCCCGTATGTTCATTGTCATATATGTCCTCTCAACCATCTCTGAAGCGTGTAAGCCACTCATGAACTCCGTTTTACCGGTTTTAAAACCCGGGCACTTTTTACCCCGGGCCCGGAGTTCTCAGAGGGGCCCGGACCCGAGAGTAATTCGAATTATATGAATTAGACATAATTGGAAAGGGCCCGCATTTGCAATTTTCTCCCGGTGCCCGGATATGCTCTCTACGGCCCTGCCTCTGTGTATACACATAAATATATATTTATATGCATGTATGTAGGTATATGTCACCTATATATGTATGTAAATTTTGAAATATACTTCCAAAAAATCCTAGAAAAAAAATTTAAAATGCCTTATTCTCTTCTCCAATTTGATTAAGACGCCGAAATGTTCAAAGTTTACAATTGGAAAATATCAAAAATTGATCTTTATTGTAACCCCCAAAAATGGTTCGTAAAAATCAACTTTGTCTTTACTGAGCTTTTATTACATTTTGCGAACTGTTCTCCGTGTGCACTTCTCTATAGTGAGAAAAGGAGATACTGCAATAACAGCTCATAATTTATCTTACAACAAAAGCAAAATGTAAAAAATGTCTAAGAGAGTGATAAGAGTCGAAATTCTGTGGACTGTGGCTGTTTTAATAGACTCCGAGTTGATTGCTTGGCACGCAATCAAAATAGTTATTGAAGGCTTTCTAGGTAAAAATAGATCAGAAACTGTAAACTATGTTGGATGCATTCAAAAAGCTTGAAGTCAACATGTATCTCAAAATTCATTTGATTCATGTGATATGGAATACATGAAATACAAATGTATCATTGAATTTTACTAAAAGTCTTCTAAAACTAAATTAAAAAAACTCAATATTTGTACTGGACTTACCATATTATTTAATATAGCATTTGATGAATATTGCGAAACTTGAATACACTGTAAAAAAAATTGTGACCCGGTAGACCAAAACCCAGCTGGGGTTTTACTATACTACATGGCTTTGGCCCGAGAATTGCTGTCGCTGTAAATTAGGCGAGTGGACATTTTCACAATTTCTTTAAAATCTTTCAGCGTATTTCTTTCTTTAGGTTTATCACTTTTACCAAATTTTAGATTTATGCTGAATTTATATAAGACTTATCATGTTTCTTTTTTGAAAATTACCCTTAAATACCGCAAATATGCTGAGTTTGGCTAAAATATCTAAACTTCTTCTCGAGTTCACATCAAACGGATGTTTGGAAATTTAGCCTCAACATATAAAAACTGTGAGTGGTTTTTTTCCGATCTGAATAAAATTGATATTAAATTTGGGCAGAGTTAATCTTTTGTTCAAGTACTTTTACGAAATCCTACGAGCCGGTAGAGGGTAGTATTCCTTAGCTTACCCAACCCACATTTACATACAACAAACGCAAACAATAATACATCATTGGCCAGTGAAGTTTGTTAACAATGCTGACATCTTGAAAACTAACGCATTTTGCTGGTTGAAAGCCAAACCTACTAATGAAGAAACTAAATTTAAATACTTTAACACGCTGTGCTTCTCGTAAATTGCATTATGGTTGGTATTTATAATTTGTATCTTCAATATATGAATACCAAACAAAATTGACTTTTATAACCAAGTCCGCAAAAATTATACTTTACCTGTTCTCCATTTGAAAGCTTTTTTATTACAATTGCACCAACTTCTTGCTCATCGTCCAGAAGTAAATAATAATCCGGGCAAAATTTTACTAAAAATAATAAAGGGGATTTCAAAAGACGCGCCTAGATGTTGTTTTAAAATAAAATATACAAATTTAGATTATTTCAGATTTCACTATTTTTATTTAAATTATGGCTTTTAAAGATACGCTTTTTCCACTTCAATCTGAACAACCTTGGCCCGCTGTACTTTTTAAACGTTCGCATAAGACATTTTTTATATTTTCTACATTTTGCTCTGAACCCACCACTATGTAAGTAAATTTATTCAACTTTAGGGTTAGAATATTGTTAAATAATTCTTTTTATTTGAAGTTATTATTTGAAGCTAGGCACTTTGTCTTTCCTTGCATGCATTTTTCATTAAACCAAATGCTCAATACTACTCGATTTTTTAATGACTTTATACAAAGCCAAAAAACTAAGTATAACTACTTACACGTGCATATATTCTCTACGTTCTTGAGGAAGACGACCGAAATATCGATTTAAAAATCAAACCTTTTTTGTAAATACGCAATAGGACATAAAAATATGTTTGGAAGTCGGCAATTTCGACAAATACCCACGCATATTTTAGTTGAAAACGTTGAGGCAGTTCTGGTCTTCCAGTTGTGATGGTATTTTAGCGGATGAAGAAATATAAATGCTGCATATGTACACAGGTATACGTATGTGCAGAAAGTTTTTTTAGCTGGATACAATTTAAACAATCAGCAATACAAATATTATACATATATTCCATCTAATCCGTTTATCAGATAAAAGGTTTCGCTTCAAAGAAGTGTAGTATTTTCAGTAAATGCACCACATAAACGTACTTCTTCGCCCGTCACAATTGCTCGTAAAAATTGTGGCCCAAAAGCCATATCACCACGCACTCGCAAAACATACTCCTTAATTATCAAATTGCTACGCAATTCTTTGACCAAATGAAGATTAGCTGTTTCAGCTTCGTTGAATCTATAATTATGTTTAGCAATTCTGTCTAAACCAGTTATGCTGCAACTATTTTCATTTTCAATCATTTCACGGAACTTTTGCTTTACTTCTTCCAATGATATGCAGTCTGGATAGCCTGCCAATTGTTCAAAACATTTATATTGATATAATTGTGTTTCCATCTTTTCTAGGTTTTCAATTAGATGTTCCGGATTGGGTGTTTTCTGTTCGACACCAGTATCAAATATCTCAACATCACGCGATAAATGGCATAATTCAGCAAATAATGCTTCAATTCCAGTTTCAAAAATATCTAATACGTTTGCTGTTTCCAAAATATCCTATGGTATTTAAATTTGATTGAAAATAAATATATTTCAGTTTTCAAATTGAGAGATTAAAGAGATACCTTGAACTTTATTAAAGCAGCATGTAGTAGCGGTATTATTGTTAACTCATAAATTTCACTTATATTCCGAGTTTCCAAAAATGTCAAAACCTTCATCGCCTCAGTCGTTTCATCAAATAAACGTTTCTGTGCGAAAGACGTATGTACGTAAATTTGTTTCAAATTTAATTAAATTCTATATTTCAGATTAAGAATTCAGACCTGTTTGCTAGCTGGCACAGGTTGTGCTTTTTGCCAAACCGTCTGCCAAGTATTACCCGGAACTTGCATGCGGACGCTTAGCCTCCCTATTGTCGATTGTTCATCTAAACATACAAATAATTAGAGAAAGTAATTTAGATTAAACATTTTCTACATTTTATCGATTACAGTATTCTACCAAGATATGTATGATATGTATTCTGTATATGTTATTTTACCTTCTTCCCAGTCTTTGGGACTGTACCATCGTATGAAATCCTCTATTTTTCCTTTTGGATTTGCTGCTTTAAAGGCTTCCATATCAGAAAGCAAAGAAGAGAACATCTCCATGTTCAAACCTGTTTAATTTAGAATAAATTATTGAAATTTGAAAAACTTATTTATTTAAAACCTGAACCAGATCCTAGTCTCAGCATTGCTTCTGCATCTGCTTGCAATTCATCTTCAGTTTTAGGCACAGGATCTTGTGTAATAGGTACGTACAACGGCTCATCACAGTCTAATAATTTGAGGTCACCTAAGCATCTGTCACGACCTTCTGGAGCATATTCTGTGCATTCATAGAACTCATCGTCGTCTTCATCGCCAGTTTCGCTGGAAGCTTCCTCGAAGCTGTTATCAATTATTTTTGGTTCTCTCTGTTCTTTGTCATATTTTCGAAACTTAGAACGCTCAATACAATAGTTCAGCATTTGCAATTTTTGATTTAGTAAACAAGTGCGCGTGTTAGGAAATCCGCTAACAACTCTAATTAAACAAAAAATATATATTTGAATTGATTGCTCTAGTCGACTTTGATTGGTCTAAGGTCGTATTACAATTTAATAAGAAATAAAATAGTCAAGAGATATCCTATCCTATCCTTTCTTTAAAAGTATGTAGATGTCCTCACACTATTAACTGCAAAACTTCAACTCACTGGATTTTTTTTAGAACACACTTATTTTTGTCCTCTTCACATTTGGATTTTTTTTGCCCATTTCAAGGAAACCAAATACATAAAAAAATGCATAGCAGCTTAAGATATGGTGCAAAAGTATGATCTTCCGTCTTTGCAACACATCGTGTGATGAGTAGCGAGATGTTGTTCTTAAAGACCGACCATTTTCATAAGTTTCAATAATTTTGATGCGATTTTTTATCGTGTAAAATTGTACATCTGTCTACTTGACAAATGACATCAAAATAGGTGTCATCTAGCAATTATTCACTACTGAGATTCTTTATAAACTAACCTAGGGTAGACATTTTATGTGGAAAGCTTCTCCGAATTAATCAAACGTTTTCGTATTTCGGAAAATTCAGTTGATTTAAATCACTAGCAATTTTTAATTTTCATTCCGCTATGGGCGGTTTGTTAAAAAATAGGCTAGTTAGCTAAATTTTCCACCATAGAAGTTTTGCGAAAACTGTGTACATTACTTTCCTCAGTTACATTCTGTGTCCAAAAGATCTATTTTGATAGAATATGAGTTAGTAAAGGGCTCAATATCTCGATTTAAAGAAAAATCGGTCATGAGAAATTGTATCATTTCAAAGCATCATTTTCTTTTTAAATTCAACCACTTTTAATGCACAAGTCTTTGAATTCCCTCTAAAGTAAAATAAATTGTGTAGAGCTAAATCAAATTACATCTCTAGCTGATTTCCAGTGAAATTTTGGTGACATTCGGTTCAGTGGAAGCGAAGTTTATGGTGATGATTGTCTATCTCGTACCAGAGTTTATGAGTGGTTTACACGTTTCAGAAATGGTTTGAGGACATAAATGAAAATGAACATACGGGCCGCCCAAAATCAGTAATCACCAAAAACTCCATCGAAATTGTTCGTAAATTTATCAAAAATGAACCGAAATCATCGTTGAAATTCATGGAATCGGAGTTCAATATCTACAAAACATCGATTTATCGCATTTTAACTGATCATTTGGGCTTACGAAAGATCTGTGCACATTTCATTCCGCACAAGGTAACTGAGGACCAAAAATTGCTCAGAATTCAACATTCGAAAGACCTCATTAAAGAGGCGAGAAGAGACGAGAACTTCCTTTACAACATTTTAACTGGTGACGAAACGTGGCGTTTACAACATGAACCTGAAACTAAGCGTCAAAGTACCGAATGGAAGGCCCCAGACGAGCCACCACCCAAAAAATCGCGGTTGGAGAAGTAAAAAATCAAGTTGATGCTCATTTGTTTTTACGGTTCCAAGGAAATTGTCCACAAGGATTTTGTACCAACGGGCCAAACCGTCAATGCTTTTTTCTATCTCGGCGTTTTGAAGCGTTTGTGCATCGCATTTGTCGAATTCGCTCTGAATACCGCGAAGGAGGAAGTTGGCGCTTATTGCATGATAATGCACCATCTCATCGATCCACTCTGGTGACTGATTTTTTGACTAGAATTCGCATTTTAACCATCGATCACTCACCGCATTCGCCTGATATAGATCCCTGTGACTTCTACCTAATCGGAAATTGTATTTGGCCATGAAAGGAAAACGTTTTGCGTCCGTAGAGGCCATCCAAAAGGCTTGTACCGACATCCTGAAGGACATTCCGGATGACCTGAGACACTCTTTCGAAAAGCGCAAACGGTGTATCGAGGCCGGAGGGGACTATTTTGAATAAATAAATTCGAATTTATCAAAACAAAGCTCCTGTCGTTTCTATTTTAGTTCACTCTTGTTTATTTTGGACTTCGCCTTGTATATTATAGCCTTGGACAACGAAATAGCGCAGTTCTATTTCAATTAAGTAAGATAATTAAAGTTAATTTTTTCGCGTTATTGCGCATGAAAATTAGAGGGAGGACCTCACTGCGCACTTGAAAAGAAGAACATTATTTGGGACCTTCGTTTTCGTAAAATGGCATACATTCTCATCTGTAGTAATGTCAAATGTGTGAGTACAGACAAAAATATGTTTAAAAGAGAGTTCGAAAGACGCCTGCGCGAAAGACTACAATTCAGCAGGACAAGGTCACAGTTAAGAAAAGTAAGCGTGCCCCTTTTAGGTCTTTCCAAGTGATAACGTTGGAAATAACTCAGGAGTATAGCCTGAATATTATCAACCATACTTGTACGAAGGCACCTCAATGAAAAAATCCTCAAAAAACTACATTTATCTTTTGCAATTGGCCATAGAAGGAAAGATATAAAATTCTGGAAAATAATACTTTTTACGGACCAAATTAAATTTAATATAATTGGTCCTGCTAGGAAGACTTTTGTTCATCGTGAAAAAGCCAAATCCCGGTATACAATAAAGACCTTGAAAGCACGGTGGGATTAACTTGAAAGGTGGAGAATAAATGGCAATATCGATAAGTTTGCTTATCTTGATATTCTCAAAAATACGATGGAGCCATATTCCTTCGAGTCCATGCTACTAAATTGGATATTCATTTATGATAACAACTCCAAGTGTACAACAAAAGTGGTGTGAAAAGTTGGCAAAGAAAATATTGCAGTTCTCAATGGGCCAACACAATTTGAAAATCTGTGAAACGATATTCAGGTTAAGGTTGGGCAAAAAAATTTAAAATTACCAATGAACTATGGCGAGGAGTATAGGAAGCCTGAAACTCTACTGCTTGGGACAGATGCCAAAAGTTAATAGATATTTTACTTCGCAGATGTGAAGCATTTTTTTAAAATAATGGATACGTAACAATATATTGTACTAACCAGGCAGGAAATAAATAAACAAATTTTACCAATTTGAAATAACTAATTTCTCTCATAACTTGTAGACCAGTAAAAGTGTGCTATTTCAGTGTCCAGTTCGAAATGTCATGAATTCCGATTTTTCGAACTGCTTATAATTGTAGATGTTGAATTATTAAATATTGTGCTTTTTTTTTGATAATACTGAAATAAAAGAATAGAATTGTGCCAAAATAACCGTTTTATTAGGTCATCCAGTAAATAGTAAGCTATTTCTCTGTTCAAGCTATATATTAAAATCAATGTAATTAATTTTTGTTTAAATGCTTATTTTTCTACATCCATTGCAGCTTTGCGCAATTCACCTTCTCTGCTATCTCTTTTTTCTTATATTGCATGAAGTTTATTTTTGCAGTGTGCTAATTAAGTTAGGGTTATATTGTATGTATATATCCCCTATAAATAATAATAAAAAACTTTTGTAACGACCTGTTACCTATATATGTATATCTATATATATGTATATGTATATATCTATATCTTGTAAGGTAGCTTTGATTGATATCTTTTTATTTGTAATACCAATCAGCATTTTCTTTTGCATATTAGTAAGCCTTTCCAAAAAGTTTTCTCTTCGCTGGTTTTGGTTTTGAGTGTCCTGGCAGGAGTGGACAGTTATTTTCCCCTCCTGCGATCGCTGAAATTCTGGATTCATCTTCTTTGCCCGGAGAACCTGGTGGGCCCAACTCGATGCATCCATGATTTGTGTGCCATCCAGTGGAACAAATTAAACCGCTCTATAAATTTCAATAATTTCAGTCTCCTCAACTGATATCTAAACCCCTTGCAACACCTTCCGGACTTATTTGTTTGTTTAACTGCAGCAAATTAGCCACGGCTTCTAGTGAGCAAAGGGAAAATTGCTTACACCTTCCAACCCTCGTTCAAATGATTAATATTTCTTAATCTTCTTTCCAAAAAAAATAAAAAAATTCGTATATACTTTTTACAATATAGATTGAAAATCTTCCCATTATTTCAAAAACAAAACTTTTTTTCTTAATATTTATAAATATGTATAACGAAAACGTGTTTCTAATAACTTTCGCCTATCGGCAGGCAATGACAAACCTACAAGTGTATTTCTGCCATGAAAAAACATTTCATAAAAAATATCCGTTCGGAGTCGGCTTAAGTCTGTAGGTTCCTCCATTTGTAGAACAACAACAAGATGCACGCCACAAATTGGAGGAGGAGTTCGGCCAAACACAAAGCGTGTAAGCGCCAATTGTATACATATATACTCGTATATATCGAGTTGGGCAATAAGTTTATAGCGTTTTTTATATATTATTTTATTTTGCCACGATTTGTTTGATGTTTGGTACAGGGTAAGTATTCGATAGAATTCTTTCTGACCTACAAAACTATGCATCTATTAGTATTTTTGAGTTATTTAATTTTTCATAAGTTTTGAGGCTTAGAAATTGGATACGCAAAAGGCACAAATCAACATTTTCGACACCTGCTGCAACAACAACAACACCTGCTCTTCTTTGCTTTTCATCAAAGTCAAAAAGCTTCCGAAGTAGCCCGGGACATTTGCGACGTGTAAGGAGAAGGTGTCCTAGGTCAGTCTACAGTACGGAATTCGTACTGGTCTCTTTGACGCCGATGAAATGTCCCGCAGCGGTGAAGAACGTCTCAAATTTTGAAGGAGAACGGTCACCAAACCAGTCGTAAATTGGCGGAAAAAATGAACTGCGATCATAAAGTGATTCTCTATCACCTTCATTTAAGGGGATTTACCGAAAAATTGGGAGCCTGAGTGTCTCACGAGCTTAACGAAAAAACAAAGAAAGTCGCCTTCAAATTGGTTTTGGATTGCCATCAAGCAAAACGAGTCATAAACAGAGCTTATTGTACCGAATCGTCACGGAAGATGAGAAATGGTGCCTATGCATCAATATGAAGCAAGAGCCTTAATAGATTAAGAGCCTTAGTAGATTTTTCCCATAACATTTCACGATGTAATTATTTCATATGCATTTATTGCAAAAGATACTCAAATATGTTCTAAGAATTAAAGGTCAAATTGTATTTATTATATAAATTAAATTTTTCTTATTGCTAGTATGCCATTTTTAATTTTTTATTAATTTAAAAGTATGCAAAATCATAAATTTTACAAGATAAAGCTTTTTTTACTTTTAGCGAGCTGATAAATTAATTATCACTTAAAATAAAATAATATATTTTCATATGTTCATTTCAAGATCATCAAATATACTTCTTTCGCACTTCAGTATCATAAATCAGCAGCATTAAAAGATTTCGTTGACTTCGTTATGGTGTTGCCTTGGGTTTTATTATTTAAAATCATGTATTATATTGTACTTGCTATCGAAGACGTATATTAACTTAGCTTTTTTATGGCATTATGCGAAATACTTTAAGAACTCCTGTACAGTAATGCTTCGCGAATGGAATGGATTCAAACGAAATTCCTTCCTTTTGCTTTCAGCCTCTTATTTTTCCGACTTGCCACCATCTATGCAGTGCGCTGATAGCGTTTATTGGGTGTTTGGCAGAGCTCCTTCTCCAATTTGTGATGTTTGTCTTGATGTTGTGCCGCAAATGGAGAGACTTACAGTTTTATGCCGTCTCTGATTGGCAGATGGGTTTTTATGCGGGTTTTTTTTCATAGCAGAAATACGCTCGGAGGCTTACCATTGCCTGCTGGCATCCGTTATTAGAACTTTTTCTATCCCGGGCAATAACGAATGATAATCACGCATCAACCTGTTCGGCTACGGCGGCCGAGCAGTAGTTCTTAGTCTAGTTGTACTCGAACTAAAAGTGCGTCGAGACATATGCGCTGTTTGCCGGTTCGTCAATAGCAATGGTTGACAGCGATCTTATTGATGAACTTGGGTTACATGACCGAGACCAACGCTTGAATTTACAGTGGTTCGAGAGACGTGCAGCACTATGGCGAGAACTTGCACCAGATCTATCCCGACCAACAGTTCAGTCAGGCGCTCTCATCTCTCTCTAATTATTTATTTTTTATTATTAAAGTCAAACATACAACCATAGGTTATTTTTACAATGATTGACCTTAGGAATAGTTTACATAAAAGGATTAACAGTAAAATCAAAATTAAAATTAAAATTACAGTTGGTAGTAAAGAAGTATAAGTTGGAGAAAGTATTAAAAGGAAAGTAAGGTAAAAATAGTAGTAGTAGGAGTAGGGATTAATAGGAAGAGATTTAAATAATGTGGAACCATTTGAGTACATTCAGCAATTTTCGGCAAGGCAGCGAAGCAATTTATTTTTGAAACACGAGCTTTCTTTTATACGTTTAATTTTGTAAGGTAAGGTATTCCAAAGATGGACAGAAAACACAAAGTATTGACGTTCAGGCACCAAACAACTGTATTTCATCGGGACTAAGTTTAACGAACGGCAGGACTTTGAAAGCATAAGTCGATCTTTGAGGTATCTGGGTTTCTGAGTGTTTATGATCTTGTGGAGTAAAACTAAACATTTAAACCTAAGCAAGTCGTAAAAGGATACGGAAGCAATTTTTTTCGAACTTTTTCTCGATAACCTCCAGTAAGCTTTTGATTTCTTTTTCATGAGTTTTAAGTGATTTGAATTTTTGAAGACAGCTTTTTGCAGAGCGGTCCGAAACACGTCCGTTACGCTTGACATACAGATATAAATACATATTATACAGATATTAGCCTAGGTATTTATCAAAAAAATGGCCAGGAGTCAGTGTTGCTGTTTGTTTTTTGCCGCACTGAATGAGGTAATCGTTTATTTAGATAATATACCAAAACAAAAAGTAATATCGCACAGATCTATTTTGAAAACACATCTCATACCAAGAATCATCAAACCCATTTATTATCATATATTATTATATCTGGACAGCAAGTCTGATCTACACTTTACTTGTTGCAATTCCATTAATACCTTTTTACGTTATTAGCCCATCATTTGTCGTCGTCGAGTTATTCATCTGCAATAATTAGTATTTGGTATCCCATAAAACTTGATTTACTTTTTTTGGACCTCTACAGAGTGCTTATGGCAATGGTTTCTGACAAATTTGTAACCGATAAACCGAACTCTTATTTACGATGTATGTAATATTTACTCTTAAGGGAAAATTTTTATATTTGTTTCTGTGTACAGAAATCTAAGCCGTTAGCATAATTTATTTTATTTTAAATCAGAAATTGATAGCCGTCTTATCCAACTAACATATACATATAATGTTAATCAGAAATCATTATTATTTCAACTCACCCTGGTATAGATAATCTCACATCCCATATAAATTGAAGCTCCCTTGTGAATGAAGCCCAAAGTTGAGCCAGTCCGGCCTTACCGCCGTAATGTGCGTTACAAGTGGCTAGTAGGCAACTTAGACGACTAGACAAACAATCTAAAGGTGCTGATTTTATTCTATGAGGGTCAAACTAGAAATACATTGGCAATTGAAAAAACAAAAAAAATATGGTTCAATTCACATAATACCTCATTATTTTTATCTTTTTCGTCATTTGCATAATTATATTGTGCAGTATCAGGATATAAATCGGGAAATAAGAAAACTAGGAACTCCTTTAATTCATTTTCGTTCAGCGGACCAGCAATTTTTTTAGGATGCTTCGGAAAATTTGAACTTTCAAAAAAGTTAGAACTATTATTTCGGTGAAATTGTGGGTCCGTTAAGTGCCGTAATGCTTTTGCCATATTAGTACCATTAGAATATTCTGTTATGCTCCGTCCTACGAAAGACTCCAATGTATCTTTATCATAGCACAATTTATAAAAATCCCGTAAACAACTCGTCAAATACGAAACTGCGTGAGCTATTTGGTACATGTTACAACTGGCTGATTTAGAAGGTACAAAATCAGAATGAAGAGGCGAATCTATTGCAACGTTTTCCGAAATCTCCAACCAATTGTATACAAGGTATATTTCTGTACCGGCATCTGGGAAGTATCCACATGGTAGCGCTATAAACTTATTCGAATATAAAACTATGTCATTCGATTTATCTTTGTCATTTTCGTACAGGGGTTTAAGAAAAGGTACTTTCATAGGGAATCGAATTTGCTCAATTTGGAGAGCATATGTGTTTCGCACTGAGACAGTAATCGGTTGCACACATTTTGTCGGAAGTTTCTCCTTAAATATTGTCATCAAACCGGATAAGTATCGGCATTCAATCGGAGTTTGTTTAAGCACAACTAAATCAAAACTTGTTCGTAGTGTGGAATGCATTGCTGTTCCGAGGAAGATACTCCATTTATGATCATAGATTTGCACAAAAATCGGGACCATTGGGCAATACTCAGCTGCCACAACCGTTGATGCGCTTAGAAAAAAGCAAACCTCCGAAGGATTAGATAAATGTTGTTGGGACTGATGTGGGGAAATTAACACAAATCGACGCAACCCATACATACAAGAAATTGTATGCGCACTGCTCAAATTCTTCAACACTAACGGGGGACCGAATGTATTTTTAACCGTCATTAGGTCTTCACATATATACTTGTTTACGGAGAGTTTTGAAGAATCCTCTCTCTTTAAATTTGAATTGCAGGATTCGTAAAAACTTACTGATATTTTCGCTTTATGCAGTAAGAGTAATTCTGTCCGAATATCCCAATTGCAGCGGAACACATCCGTATCGACTTGGTCAGGACAGCCAACATCACTTATTGAAAGTTTTTGAAACACTTCACCAAGTTGGGCAGTAAAAACCTCCCAATCAGACACAGTGCTAAAATCCTGCCTATAAAAACCACTATCATCGATTTCTTCAGCCATTATTATAACTTTATTTACTATTTTTCAACAGTTCCAATTAGGGATACGGAACTCGATACGATACGATACCAAGTCAATATTTTCTGTTCGATATCGATATTTTGTATACGATAATTTTAAAGCCATGAACCAATTATTAGAGATCACAACACTTTGCGACCGCCACGACTATAATAAAATAATTCGGACAATATATTATTGATTTGTTTGAGTTTTGAGTTATACGGTCAGACGCGTCTTTTTACTTATTTTTGTACTTGTATTCGAATTATTTCAGTGAAAATTAAATGCAAATGCATTTACTAATATCATCACTTTCCAATTTTAAACGCGAATAACAATTCATTGGAATTGACAACAGTATAGTGTTGCTGGATGCCTGCAAATGAAAATAAACATATGAACGAGAATTAAGTATTTCAGTTCAGTGTTGATGATGGGGATGGGGGTTATAGTACCTCCTTACTGCATACACGCATATGACGTTTTAATTTTTGGTTTAATGGTTTTTAAGTGGAAAATAGTTCTACGCAAAAATAGTGTGGCTGGCGTAGTCGAAGTTGGACTGATGAGAGTTATTTCTTTTAAGCGCGGCCGAAGACCACCCATGTTTTCTCAAGATTTATTCAAGCGAAATATTTAGTGTAATGCTTAACGCTTTGAAAATAAAGGGAGGATAGCAGTGAGTATCCCATCTTAAAACTTTAAACCGCACCCCCCGGAGGCTTATAGTTTTTAATTTAGAGTTGTCAGACTCATCAATTAAGAACGAAGGAGAAAATGTGGAATAAAACCCGAACGTTTTTCTAGAATATGTTATACACGTAAATACTTAATCGAAGCTTGAAAAGAATGGTATAAAAGATATCACAAAAAATAAGAAAGTAATTAAAAACTTAAAATCAAGATTTGGAGTGTATTGTAAGGCTTCGATAAACATTATAGCATAGAACTATTAACCGCGTTGACAGCCTAATGCCACGCTTCAATAAAATAACCCTCATCAGTCAAACTCTGGCAACGCCATCCACAGTATTTTTGCGTAGAGTTTTTTTCCGCGTGGTCAGCCTTCGGCCGCGCTTCCCAACAAATAACCCGCATCAGGCCAACACCATAGTATTTCTGCGTAGAACTCCTTTCCACGTTAAAACCAGGCACTATAACCCCCATTCTCATCATCAACTCTGAACTGAAATACTTAATTCTTGTTCATTTGCTTATTTTCATTTGCAGGAATCCGGCAACACAATATTGTTGTCAATCCCAATGAAGTGTTATTCGCGTTTAAAATTGGTAAGTGATGATATTAGTAAATGTATTTGCAATTAATTTTCATAGAAGTATTTCGAATACAAGTATTAAAACAAGTAAAAATACGCCTCTGACTGTATATTTTATATATTTACGTGAAGTTTAAAAAAATATATTTAATGTCCTAAGCTATATTAAAGTATTTCCGGAATATTGGGAGCTATAAAGGTCGTTCCTGAACCATTCTCTAACATCTCCACCAAGTTTTATTAAATACATCAATATACCTTTTATAAAATTGTCCATGTCTTATTATACTAAACTCGACACTTATTCAAAAATATTATTTAATAATTTTATAATTCATTTAAATAAGTTAAAGGCCTATATGGCCGACAGTTAAGGGTGCGGTGGACGGAAGAGTCAGCGTCGTCACACCTTCCAACCCGATTTTTGGATAGAGCATGAACTGCCATTTCTTAAATATGCAATCACCTAGCTCTACTTCCGATCCTTAGAAAAAGGGCAAAATTTCCCAGTTTTTACTTACGTTTTTCAATTCAAATTATTTAAATTTTTACTGGGCTATTGCGCTAAGTTTGTGCGCTGCCACTGCAGATGGTGCTGGCGTTATTGTGTTTGTTGTGTCAAAAATATTTTGATATTACCCATAGCTACGTGCGATCATTGGTTCAGGTAATTCAAGTAAAACCAAAATGCACGCCACTGACAAATAAAATAGTTTGACAGTCTTAACTTCAAGCAACAACAAAATACGCGCCATTGTTTTTTATGCTCTATTGCTTTTAGCTTGTCGCCTATCATCGACTTAATGCGGACTTATCGCACTAATCAAATTCAACTCATGCGGTTTGACATCCAGACTTAATTCTCATAATTTAAGCCGATTAGGCAATTTTCGATGGCAACACTGCCGAGAAATGGCGGTTTGCCATTGCCTGCCTAGGGGCAACCACTATTAGAAAAATGTTTTTCTTAATTTTGGTGTTTCACCGAGATTCGAACCAACGTTCTTTCTGCTAACTGCGAATGGTAGTCACGCACTAACCCATTCGGCTACGGCGGCCGCCGCGTTAAATAATAACCATTAAAAAGTTATTTTATAATAATGGAGGCTCTTTCGTTGTTATAAAAAAGAGGTTGTCTGTAAAGTCGGTTTACTGACGACAGTTTAACGTACAACGTCATAAGAAAATAGTTTTAATTTTATTTGTTTGATAGATATTTTGTATGGATATAGAGAAGGAGGTAAATGGAATCGCAATGGAATAGGTCAAGTTACATTTACACAATCGTGAAAAATTACTAAACATTTATCAAATTCATGAAAGATATGTTCAATTTCGATTGTGCATCAGACGTTAATAAGTCAACAACACTAAGAGGCAACATCATCGATTTGTTTTTTTCAAGACACATTACACTCGAAACACCCCCTTTCATTTCCTACTTTTCCTATCATCGTCCAATTCTCAACAGAGAAATGGTTCATTACCATGCACACAGGAAGAAGGCATATACAAATACAAATATGTGAATTTATATACATATGCGCAGATACGTACATATACATGCTCACTCAAGTAGGAGAGAGCCAGATGTCGAGCGTTGCCGAAAGCGGGGGCCGATTGTGCTCTGTGTCGTTCGTTCCGCGCTCTCGCTTGCAGTTCAAGCAAGGTAACGACGCATGAGCAAGGTAACGACGATTGAGCAAAAGAACGACGAATGAGCAAGATAACAACGCATTTTTTCGTGCGTGCAGCCGGCTAAATCGAATTATAAGACGTTATCACGTCAAAAAATTATTATGTCACGGATGTTAGTGTACCCCTCAAGAATTGTGCAATCCCTTGGTCCTGCACCTCCTGTACCATTTCTAAACGTATGGGGTTATGTTTTGATGATATTCTCCCATTTACTAGCATTTTCGCTTGGTGCTGGGAAATGGAAGAAACCATCCCAATATAGCTCCATATTAGGTATATTGATGGAGCTGGATTTGAATAACGCACAGTGATGAGTAGAGATCGCAAAATACCTTAAAGTCGAAGGTCCTACCCCTTTAGATTTTCTTTGAAGTAACAACTTTGCTTTAACTCACTTGTTTCTTCCAATCATACCAACAAATAATAACATTACAAAGGCATAAAAAAAACGAGAAGCTACCAACTTATGGTAATACAGCTACCCGCGAAATACTAGGAGAGCGAACTTCATGTCGTAGGAACTTAGAATAAGTATGGAATGTCTGCAAAAAACATATTTCTTTCTGTTTTATTTATCCATGAAATATTTCGATGGATCGGGAAACATTGTTGTTTTCGATGTAATTAATGAAAATGTCATATTTTTTTTTTAGTTGCTTTAAAACTTGTGAAGCTTGTGGAAGCTTTTCATAAGGGTGTATAAGCGGCCCACTTAGACCTGGAGGTCTTTTGGGATATCACTACTTTGGACTAAAGTTCCTCCTCCAATTATCAATGTGATGAAATTACTTCGTCTCTCTAATAAACGATTAAATATTTTGGATTGCTGCGGAGAGCACTTATATGTTTTACAATTTTTTTTACAAGGTTCGATAAACTAACTATGTTATCCCCTCTCTAAAGAATTTTGAAGCATATTAGTTGGCAAATGTGTTTTGTTCTTACCTGTTCGACTTAGTTCTACTAGTTTGCAATGCTTTTTCGCTCCAGCCAAGTTTTTGTTTTTTTTTTTTTTTGTTTGTTTTTTTGTTGAACTATTACTTAAAACGAATCGATGAAAATCTACAAAATTAGTAAATAGTCCGACTTAACCGTGTATTTCGGCATGGAATTGTACTTGTCTATACCGTTATTACGGTAGCTCTTTATTTCTATTTCTAGTGTTATATTTTGAATTGAGTTAAACTATTTTTATTTCAAATCGCGGTTTTGACATTGCTTTAGGTGAATTTAATTTTCATTTCTTTATTGAAATCTTCTTTTTATTTTACGAGTGTTTTTATCTTGTATGAGCTCGGGTTGGAAATTAATTAATTTCGGCAAACATTTTCTTTTATATTTAATTGTTAATAAAGGTTTATTTAAGCATGACTTCGAGTTTAAATTCATATTAACATGAAACTTTTCTTAAATTGGTGAATTTATTTAATTAATTTAATTTTTTTACATATATTGTTTATACTTCTTTTTATATGGGAATATTTCGTTATTCATCTGATCCAGCTGATTTTTGGCAATAAAATTGATTTATAGTAGATGATCTAATCCTAGATAATAACGATACGTTTTGACATTCAAACTTGTGTTTTCTGTGTTATCGATAATTATTATTACGAATGTAAGAAACATCAAAATAAAAACTAAATGAAGTGGATTCCTGCAAAGAAAATAGGTCTGTAAACATTATTCTAATAAAATTTTTGTTAAGCATTCATTTTACAGAAAAAAGCGTGTGTCCATAAACGTTTTGTCCTCTTATTACTTATTATAAAATGTAATATAGAATATCCCATCCGCATTGCTGACATAATTTTTTGCAACCTCGGGAAACGTCGCATACGGATTTCCTCCAACTGTTTATTATTAGCAGCCGATTGCGCAATTAAATTAGCTATTCCTTCTCCTTGTATTTTCTTCATATCGTTAATAATAATTAATCGAACCAAAAACACCGAATATTCGACCAAAATAATTTCAATGAAGAAAAACCTCTTAAAGCAGTATTTACAGCTGATTGTCAATTTTGCAGGTAATCTGCCATATGTGAACGGGTAGATTAATTTGGTGGATTTATAGGTGATTAATGCATATGTGAACGTATTATTAGTATGAAGGTCGAATAGCCATTTTTCGAGTGATCCAGCTGATTTACAATTACTTTGCTATAGTTTCATTGCTACAAGGGCCCTTATATTGTTAGAATGAAAGTCGATACATCGAAAAAAATACAACGATACAAGTTTCGATATTTCCGATACCTCGATGATGTTTTCTATTCCTTCTCTAGGATGTTTAACATTTTTAAATATATTTGGCGTACTAATCGAAAACTTTATGAATTGATAACGTTAAGCGAGATTATATAATATTTTTGTAGGAAAACTAAAAAATCATTTGCAAATATTTGTAAATTATAGTGGAGCTTTCTACACTGTTTGTCCTTGTCGGGAGCATTTATTTGAAAATTTGTAATAACGCATAGAAATATGAGTAGCTGTCCCCACAGAGTAACTCACTGCATTTTTGATATGGATGGTTTGTTACTAGGTAAGTTCGTTGAATTAATGGCATAATTTAAAAATAAAAAAATCGGTATATGTAAAAATACGCTCCGTTTCGTTAGGACTAGTGTCGACAGAACTTTAAAGTTTTTGAATGACTGAAAAATACTCGCTGTTTCACTAAATAACCAAGTTCGATAGAACTTTTTATACTCTATAAAGGTATCAAAATTTGTATTTTCTAATTGCTAATGGAGGAGATATCGACGGTCAAATCAAAAAGAGTGGTGGTCAAATGAAAAATGCTGGGAGACATGAAGAAATTGTTAAACAGTTTTGTAGGGCGCCCAAAGGGCGCCTACGCAAAAAAAAAAAATCCGTCAGAAATACTATGGATAGCGTAGCTGGAGTTTGTTCAAATGGTTGTTTTTCAAATGAAAGGTAGTTGAATAATTTTTTTCTTGAAATTATAATTAAACTAGTTTAGAGGGATTTAGGATATGTATATAAAAGAATTACAAACAATAATTTCACAAAAAATAATTTTTTATTAATAATCATAATATTACAATACCCGGCATCCGTTGCTGTGCCTCGTTGAAAAAATCAAAACAATCAGAAAAATATCAAGCAACATTATTTTTATTAATTTTATATCTCAAACCGATTTTGAACTTTGGATTTAGGTCATAGTTGAACAGCTTATGCGGATTATGAAGTCTAGAGTGTGCTATAAATAGTGGGAAATAGGAAAAACTAAGATTTTTTAGATTAAGTTTAAGCAAATATTCGATTATTAATGACGAATGAGAGTGGTGGAGCGGCCTGGAAAAATGTTTACGTCATTTGGTGTTGTCGTTTCGTAGTGATGCGCGGACAACGTACAGACATTCACCTTTATAGTATAGATTAAGTAATTATGGTTTATCGTCTGGGTGCCAATAGACGCGTTTTGGTCTAAGCATTTATATTCCTAAAACGGAGAAAATTTGTTTTAAACCTTTCAAAATTATTATTAAAAAACTAATCGGTAAATTTGGTATTTTGTATCACTATTTACTCATTTACTTTTTACTACCGATAATAACAGCAAATATACAAAATATATTGTAGCTAATTATATATTTTGTTTTTATTGTACAATACTATGCAAAAAAAAACACCCCAAATTTTCGTATGTACTAATATTTGAATGTAAATATTATAATATCTTAATATATAAAGAATGTGGACTATATAAATATAAGCATAAATATACTATATATATATTGGGTGGGCCATGTAAAATTTGCTTTTTGAATCGGCTATAAAAAAAACTAATCAATATTTTTTCAAACTTTTTTTTTTATTTTGAAGATTGAACATTGTCATTTATGAATGAAAAATAATATCGTTCAAATGACTGCCACGACTGGCTTTACAGTAGGTCATTCGATCTACCCAATTTTTAAGCACGTTTTCGATTGTTTGGGCTCCAATTTCATGATTGGCAACTTCGTTTTCGTGTTTTAAAGTATCAATCGTCTCTGGATGGTTCGCGTAGCATTTGTCCTTAACGGCCCCACACAAAAAATAGTCCAACGGGCTTAAATCACAGCTCCGAGGCGGCCAATTGATATCGGAATTTCGGCTGATTATTCGGTTTTCAAAAACGGTAGCCAAAAGTTCGAGTGTAACTTTGGCAGTGTGACAAGTTGCACCGTCCTGTTGACACCAAATGTCGCCCATGTCATCCTCTTCAATTTTTGGAAACAAAAACTCATTGAGAATGTCACGGTAAAGCTCGTCATTTACTCTAACCGCGGCTCCTCGCTCATTTTCGAAAAAAAAATAGCCCGATGATGCCGCCAGACCAAAAACCGCACCAAACAGTGACTCGTTGTGGATGCACAGTAACGTGTGGATTTTCTGATCCCCAAATCCGACAATTTTGCTTATTGACGTAGCCACCGATGTGAAAATCAGAAAAGAAGAAGAAGACTCACCACTTTGGAAATAGGTTTTCAATATTTCCCAATTTTGTTCAAGCGTATAGCGTCCCTTTTCATAAATGTCAAACCTTTAAGTAAATTATGAACACATTTGACATGTCATTTGTGTTACCATTCTCAAAAAAATAGGTGGTTCAAAAAGCAAACGCTATATGGCCCACCCTGTACTTAGTCTTGCCATAAGTTCTGTTAGAAGTTAAGTCCGTTATAGATATGAGGGTCTTCAACAAGCCATGTTCTCCAATTCTGAACGCAAATTGTAGTCCAAGGGATTTAATATAGATGTGGACTTCCAGGCGGCCAATCTTCTGCGGCTATGAACTCAGGAATATTGTTTGTGTCCACTGATTGGTGGATTTTGTTGTTGTAGCAGTTGTTGTTTCGACAGGTTGGGTCCAGAGGGAGAGGGGTGTTAGATGAGTGGGTTTTAAAGGACATGTGCCGAGTAGCAGGTGACAGGGGGTATGTATATATATATATATATATATATATATAAATAGTCGGCTTCATGAGCCGATGTGGTATCAAGATAGCTGCGGTCCAAGAGACAAAATTGCACGCTAGCTTCCCCCTGATTACCAGGGACGGCTACAACGTGCATAGAAAGGACCACGAGCGAGGCAACGGTGGTGGCCTCGCGTTCATAGTCCACCATTCAGTGCAGTATCGTCTCATCGATGAAGGCACCGGTCGCAGGGACAGCAGAATGTCAATGTATAGCTGTCCCGACAGGCGATGCCGAGCTCAAAATATTTAATATTTACATACCCCCGCCGTAGCCGAATTAGTTGTGCGTGATTACCATTCAGAATTCAGAGAGAAAACGTAGGTTCGAATATCGGTGAAAGTCCAAAATGAAGAACAAGTTTTTTCTAATAGCGGTCGCCCTTCGGCAGGCAATGGCAAATCTCCGAGTGTATTTCTGCCATGAAAAAGCTCCTCAAAAAATATCTGCCGTTCGGAGTCGGCTTGAAACTGTAGGTCCCTCCATTTGTGGAACAACATCAAGAGGAGGAGCTCAACCAAGCACCCAAAAAGGGTGTACGCGCCAATTATATATATATATATATTTTTATTTATTTTTTTTATTTTTTAAAGCTTACATGATAATAAAATTAAAAGTAAACTAAGCAAACGCAGAGCTAGCAGCAGAGCCTTTCGGCTGTCTGGTGATGTACTATATGTAGAATCAGATACGACGGAATAGGTCGGTGTCCTTCAGAAATTTGTAAATATTTTTGATGTTTTCTTCAGTGGCTTCTTTTAGAAGTAGAAGAGGGTCTGTATTCCTGAAGTGGTGATGCCTTTGAGAAGCAAGTTCTGGGCAGGATACCAGTAGGTGATGTACACTGACTGTTGCTTGGCAGAAGGGGCAGGTGTTGGGTGTATTGCCCTGTAATAGGTGTACGCTGGTGATTATGGTGTGCCCAATACGGAGTCGTGTGTATGGGGTAATGTGGTTGGTGGGTACCGATGTTGGATATGTAGGTTTGGAACGTTTAGGGTTGATGTTGGAATAATGATGTTTGTAATACGACCATTCACGAAGTAACTTGGTTTGCCTCTGTTCATGAATGAGTCGGTGTATGTCGCTAGGTAGAATGATTTGTGATGTGACTGTTGGTGTAATGGACATGTCTTTGGCAATTGTATCTGCCAGTGAGTTACCCTGGATGCCGGAGTGCCCAGGTATATATATATATATGAGCACAATTGGAAAAAAATTAAAAATCACATATAAGGCAAATGTTTGAAGAAACTTTTAATACACACATTTTATTTAATTTAACGTATTTTTATAAATTGGTTAAGGCCCTCGCCTCATTTGAAATGGTGTTTTTTGGGTGTTTCCTTAAAAGCGTGTAAAACGGAAACGAAAAAATATTTTTTATTTTTGTATGGACGTGTGTACATATACTTATATTTTGGTTCGTGTATGTACCTGGAAACTAGTTTTGCAGTTTTACTTCCACAAACCAAATTAAATTTTTGTGTATAAATATCAATCCATGCTTTTATTTTTCGTGAAAACTAATTTTGAAGTTTTGCTGTAGAGGTTGCGTCACTTCAATGGCTATTTCTCCGTAAATATTGAGAATTTCGAATATGAATATTTAATCAGCATAAATAAGCAAAAACAAAAAATCGAAATCGAAACTTTTTTTCAAACGAGGCGAGACCTTAAAAAAAATAAAAAAACAAACAAATTCTGTGAAAAATCTACCTAATTAACGGTACGCATGAACTCTGTAGTAACACTCAGTGAATTTCGAATTTAAGACGGAACCACTCGAAATCGGGGAAGCTTTTTTCGTACTACGATGGATTTAGTGATAGCACTGCATACGACGTATGGACCTTCTGGAAGGAACTCGCTAAGCACTACGCATATGTAATCGAAGAAAACTGAGCAGCCTTACGTTTGACCGAATTCGTCGAGTTGGCTTCGAAATCAACGCAATATGTATATCTACGTTGTTTCACCAGTTATGATCCTATTGAGCAATCATCATTGACGTCATTCAGCAGCTCATGCAACGGGGTTTTTTTTTTCTTTTTTAGTAAATTCGGAACAAACTTCGTCAAGCACTGCAAAGCCCGTCTAACCCTGATATCTTTCAACAACAAAGTTCAAATGAGAAATGGTTGACAAAGTCCACATATGTAAGTCTGTATCTGTGGTCATAAGCAATAACTGCACAAGTCGTAAAATATGCTTTGGAGATAATTAATTTTTAACACTAAACTTACCATGGACGGGTCAAATGACCCATTTTAAACTTTTTGTCAGAAGTTCTTAGAAATAACTTATTAAATTATTAACTTATTAAATCGTCGTTTGCCTTCACGACTTTTATTAAAAAATACATCGAATGTAATATATTTTTTAAGATTTACTCTTCTCTTGCTAATTGTTTTACCGAGAAATATATGTGATCTTAATAATGTATATAATATTTTTAAGACGGGTCATTTGACCCACTTTGGTAGGAATAGGAATACATAAAATATCGGCAGGTTTAGTGATCTGAAAAAATAAATAAAAAAGGGTATTTGGGAAAATGCAATGCGAATTCAAAGATTTTTATAATGTCAAGGTTTAGGTATAAATTTTAATACAACTTTTGTTTGTTAAGAAAATATTTAATAAAAAAAATACTTGAACATAAATGCTTATTGGATTAACTGCCATATGTTGACCTACTTGTAGACTTGTATTATAACGAAATGTAATATTTTGTTTGTTGCTTGGCATGTATTGAGTTAAGCAGCTATTATGGTGTTCGGTGTTATTCAATTTTATTCTTTATCTGAATTTATTCTTTTTCGTGAATTATCAATAAGAAAAACCAAGTTGTTCTGACGAGAGACGATATATGCCAAGGAAGCCGAACACATCGATTTTTTCTATTTGAAGGGCGGACACGAGCAGCGTTGCTACAGCGTCCGAGTGATTCGAAGTCTTAAACCGAGCGACGCTGCTACGGCACTTCTTAGCCAAAAAGGGACTGCACAAGGTTTGCTCTAACCGTAAGACGACCGGCGAATTTCGTGATAAGTGTCCTGATAAACCCAGGATGCATCTTGGCTATTCACTACTGGGACATCAAAACTAATTACAGAGTGTAATATTAATCAAAGTTTGTTGTTTTCGACATATAAATGAATAAACTTGCGAAATTTTATTATTTGTATACGCGTGTTTGTTTATAAATGTTTTTAAACTAAATCGTAAGAAAAATAAGTAGTTTTAGGTGAATTGTAGTTTATTCACATTTAACTCTGCTTTCCAGTTAAACTAAGATCTTCTACAATTAAACTAGCACTTGAAAAGTGGTTCTATAGGCCCAATTGGTGGTGCCACGTCATACATACAACCAAAACCATGACCATAGCAATCAGCTGTTCTGATCAAACGTAAATACAAGCAGATGGCACATTCCCATGGCAGCCGGTTCTACGTTACCGGAATGACTCGGGTTTTTCTTCCCGACCAAGGGCTGCCGCCCCAGTACACTAGCCCTGTCTAGTGTATCGTATATCACCCCACCCCTTACGTCACAGGAGCAAACTCTCGCAGCAATCCTGCTCCAAATACTTCTCCTCAGGGCTGGAGTCGAATCCAACCCTGGGCCAGAAGTATTCTACTGCTGCGTCTGCCATAAACGGCTTCACCCGAACTCCACTTCGGTTAGGTGCAATAAGTGCAACGGGTGGAGCCACCTTAAGACCTGTTCAGGCCTTAAGTCGCACAGGGAGTGGTCCACACGGTATGTGGCCACGTGTTGCTCCCGCCAACAGGCGTCTGATGCCTCCACGGCTACTACACCCCCTGATAGGCCGGCACTACCAACCGCCACCACAACCCATACCTCCACGGTGAGGAGCCTATCCCTTCCTGCTCCAACCCCAGTGCGGGGACAAACCAGCAGGTCCTGGTCCCCCGTACCGTCTGTTCCGTGTGTCAGACCGTAATACCTCGGAATCTGGTATCAGTCCAATGCAATTCCTGCAGTTGCTGGTGCCATTTTCGGAGATGTTCCAACGTAGGCAACCCCACGCGTCCCTCACCCCCCGAATTACACAGACCTCACCGAGAAGCTTCAAGCTTCTCCAGTTTAACTGTAACGGACTTACGAGTAAGGTCGACGAGATAGTTGACTTTATGAGCCGGCACAGTATTAAACTAGCTGCGGTCCAAGAAACAAAGTTGCACGCCAGGTCATCTCTGATCACCAGGGATGGCTACAACGTGCACAGACGCGATCGCGAGCGAGACGATGGTGGTGGCCTAGCGTTTATAGTCCACCACACAGTGCAGTATCGTTTCATCGATGAAGGAATCGACCGCAGGGACAGCACCTTAGAATGTCAAGGCATAGCTGTCCGGACAGGCGATTCCGAGCTCGAAATATTTAACGTGTATATACCCCCTGTCACCTGCTGCCCGGCAAGATATCACCCTGATATAGGTGCGCTCATCAGAGGTGAAAACCGATTGGTTGTAGGTGACTTTAATGCGCATCACGATCTTTGGCATTCAAGCCTGCCAAATGATCGTAGGGACAGCAATTGGCAGAGCAGATAGACGACTCGACATTCAGCACTGTGAACGACGACGCCCCCACCAGGGTAGTGGGCAATTGTAGCAGCTCACCTGACCTAACAATAGCTAGCGCGGGTCTGATAAATAGCATAACGCGGCGACCTATGCTATCGCTTGCATCAGACCACTTGCCCATTATCGTCTCGATTGAGAGACCTGCCGACTTCGTTTCCGCGAATCACCGGTCCTATTTTAACTTTAAAAAAGCTAATTGGGCCGGTTTCACGGAATTCACCGAGGACACCTTCGCCGCTCTTCCCATCCCCACTGATGTGCGCGTGGGCGAACGCGCATTCCGCAAGGTGCTCACAGCTGCTACGGCTCGTTTCATCCCACCTGGAAGTTATAAGGACATCCGTCTTCATTTCCCAGCAGACGCAGCCAGTTTAGCGAACGAGCGTGAACACCTACGCCAGGCCGATCCCGGGGATCCCCGCATAAGGAATCTCAATTTGGAGATCCGGCAAGTGGTAAATCAACATAAGCGGACTAAATGGGTTGAGCACCTGAAGACCTGTAACCTCACCTCCGGTGTGAGTAAGCTCTGGTCCATCGTTAGGTCCCTGTCGAACCCGACGAAACACAACGACAAGGTGGCTATCACCTTCAACGTTTGTACTTCGTCGGACCCGAAGAGATGCGCGAGCTATTTTAGCCGGCTGTTCATACTGCATCCTTCGGGCGACAGAACCAAACGTAGTGTTACCAGAAGGCTGCACAAACTGACGAACGACAGTGCGCCACTTACTTTCTCCGGTGATGAGGTTCAGGGGGCCATCAACAAGTCGAAACCTTCGAAAGCCATTGGCCCTGACGTATTAAACGCGCTGATGCTGAAGCATCTGGGACCCCTGGGAGTAGGATACCTCACAAGGGTCTTCAATTTGTCCTTGAACACTCTCATCATCCCTGACAAGTGGAAAGCAGGGAGAGTGGTCCCACTACTGAAACCTGGGAAACCCGCCAACCAAGGGGAGTCTTATCGGCCGATAACTCTCCTTTCCCCAGTAGTGAAGACACTTGAAGCCCTCCTACTCCCTCTCTACACGACACACCTGGCCCCAGCCCCACATCAGCACGGATTCCGACGAGTGCACAGCACCACCACGGCACTCACCGCCATAAACGCCCAGATAAATCGCGGGCTTAACCAAAACCGCCCCTGCGAGAGGACTGTCCTAGTAACGTTGGACCTAAAGAAGGCTTTCGATACAGTCAGCCATTCCACGCTACTAGATGATATTTATCAGTCGACACTCCCGCCAGGGCTGAAGAGGTGGTCCGCGAACTACCTGAGCGGTCGGCACTCGTCAGTGATTTTTCGAGATCAAATATCAAAGCAGAGGAAGATTAAGCAAGGCGTACCGCAGGGTGGTGTCCTTTCACCCTTGCTTTTTAACTTCTACATCTCGAAACTCCCCCAACCACCAGCGGGAGTTTCTCTGATCTCATACGCTGACGATTGCACGATAATGGCGTCGGGCAATGACATCGATGGTCTGTGTTCCAAAGTGAACAACTACCTCACCGACCTATCTCGCTTTTTCACTGCGAGGAATCTCCAACTTTCCCCCACCAAGTCCACGGCGACCCTTTTCACCACCTGGACAAAGGAGGTCAAGTTGTCCCTTAAGGTAAAAGTCGACGACACACCAATTCCGACTGTAAATAACCCCAAAATTGTGGGTGTAACCTTTGACAGCTTGCTCTCCTTCTCTGCGCATACAACCGCAATTGCCACTAAAGTCCAAAATCGCAACAAGGTCCTCAAATCGCTGGCCGGCAGCACTTGGGGCAAAGACAAAGAACTGTTGCTTTCGACATTTAAGGCAATTGGCCGGCCGGTTCTAAACTATGCTGCGCCTGTCTGGTCGCCTGGAACTAGTTATTCGCAGTGGACAAAGCTTCAGACATGTCAAAATACCGCCATTCGGACAGCGACCGGGTGCCTCCTGATGTCACCCATCCAACATCTACACAAATGCTCCCAGTTGCGGAGCACAACAAATTGCTCAGCAAGCAGTTCCTGCTGGGGTGTTACCGCAGGTTTCACCCCTGCAGACACCTGCTTGAGCCTGAGCCGCTTCCCAGGCACGTCAGGAGACACCTCCTTGACTACGCTGACGAACTCCAGGACAAAACTGACCGAAACCCACTGGACCGGACAGTATTTAGACAGTCAATAAACGACATTCACCGGGAGACCGTTACCACCTTCATGAACTCCCGTCCTGTGAATGCCGTAATCGGAGTCCAACCACCACCTATCGCAGATGAAGAGCTCCAGCTTCCCCGTGAGACTCGTGTAACATTGGCACAATTACGTTCTGGATATTGTAGCAGGTTAAACTCCTACTTATCCAGAATTGACCCCGACATACCAAACACATGTCCGGCATGTGAAGGTACCCCGCACGACACTAACCACCTCTTCACATGCCCCCTCAAACCGACTCATCTAACCCCCTCTCCCTCTGGACCCAACCTGTCGAAACAGCATGTTTCCTGGGCCTACCCTTAGAGGAGCTAGACGAAGACGACGACGATGATGTACTTACACTGACAGGGCTAACTATGCTGTTAAAACAACAACAACAACAAGCAGATGGCACTGCATAGCTTTTGAACAGGGGCCCAAAATTACAGTTGTCACATTTTTCATAAACAAAAGAGTAAAACTATGTGTTATCTTATTTAAGCTAACATGTCTTTATTAATATCTTTTAAAAATTTAGTTAAAAGGATATGGACTTATCGTTAGTGTAAAGTTGTATTTATAAAATATAGTAGCATATATAACTCAAATCCGTCTTGAGTCGACTTAGGCGGTTATCGATTGTGGCCACAGACATGGGAGACATGTTTACTAACATAGTAAAAATAGATATGTATGTGCGTTATTTTAATTTCTGTCAAAAAATACTCGGAATTGATCGTTTAAAGATTTATCCATGGCTCCGGCTGACTTCTTCTTTTTCCAAAACTTAAAAATACCACTTTGAAGAATCCACTTTTTCGATTCTTGAAAATTTGTTTAAACATTTTTTATGATAAGATAACTTGTTGACATAAGAGTATTATTTCGAAAGGGGCTTTCGAAGTCGATACAATAAATTTGAATCAAGAATACTTTGTGCTTTATTGAGCAGTTTGAGGTACTTTTTTGACAGAAAAGTTAAAAACTAATCACATTGAATTTTAAAATATGGGTAAAATTTTTTGGTTTAGTACATAAATTTTCGTCTTACATTTAAAATAACCTACTGAAAATTCAGTTTTATTTTTATCAACAACTTCATAGATACGGAGAAACTTTATACGCAAGCCACCCAGGAAATACTTGATCGTTACGGTAAAACTTACACATGGGATGTAAAAGTAAGTGTTATGGGGCTGCAGACTCAGCAAGTGGCTGAAAAAATTGTTGCGGCTTATGATTTGCCAATAAGTTGGGAAGAATACGCACAAAGTCAACGGGAAATGACGGAAGTTTTAATGGATAAAGCTAAATTAATGCCAGGTAACAAGAAAATTGAATCATCTAACTATTTTGTTTTTTGTATTGTAGATACTGAAGTGGTTTATGAAGAGATTGTAAGGCAAATAGCAGACTCTTTTAAGAAGTCATACCCCGCCGAGGTCCGTGTAAGAATGCTTGGCACAACCGAACAAAGATCGGCAGAAATTGCAGTAAATGAGCTAGATTTACCAGTTACTGTCGAGGAATACCTGAAAATCTTCCATACCAAGTGTAGTGAAATGTTGGGGAACTCTTCGATGATGAAAGGTTAGAGCTACAAGGATTGATTCTGTGCATTGTAGATGCAGATACTACACAACAATTCCAATCCATACAAGGTGATAGCAGTAGTACAAAAACAAAATGTACATATATACGCATATGTACATATATTTTGTTTTTGCAAATTGGTGTGTGACTGTCAAAACTTTAATCGGATTGTAGGCAAACAAAACGACAGCAAATGGCTTTGACATTCAAACCACCAAATCACAGTGAAAAAGACAAACAAGCTGTTCTACTTATATCACCTTGTACACAAGTATTATGTGTACGAAAACCATTCCAATTGAAACTGGTTTTCCACAAACATTTTGTTAAAATGACCATTATTTTAGTAGCTATGGTTTACACTTTCGTTTATTTTAAAACAAAATATTTAATTTTTACATTGATAACGTCAGAATCATATTTTGGATCATATATTTGAGCGTTTCGCTGTTATTAGTTGTTTTTGCGAAGCTGACAGTTTTATATAGTTTTGGCGTTCACTTACGCAAAGCTCCAGTAAATTTGAGAGAGTAAAATGTCATTTAATTTTGATGAAAAGATGTAAGTTAACCGGGCAACTTGCAAGTTTTTCCTGGAATCCTGTTCATTTACTCTTTGAAATATTTTTCTCTATGAGAGAGGTCATAAGAATTCGCAAGAATTTCCCTGCTAGATAAATTTACTGGAAAACTACCCGAACAAACCTATTATTTCTTTGCCTGATTAATTTTTAATCACCACGTTTATGCAGAATTATAAAAAAATTACCGAAATTGCCAAATGGGAAATTCAGCCCCATAAAATGAAAGTAAAAGTTTCAGTGGAAAAAGTGTCGTGTACCTGTCAGACATGGTCAAAATTCGAAGAATTTTAGATTGCTGTCGTTGGATTTTTTCTATATGAGCTTTTTTTAGCCGTTCCCCACACCTGTAGTCCATATAGCCAGATTGGTTTAATCATAGTTTTATACACTAACAGCTTGTTCTGTATAGTGATTCTGGATTTAGAGCAGAATAACCAATGAAGTTGTCGAAGTTTTTCTTTTATTCCGAACCGAAAAAATAATATATTTCTTTTCCCCCAAACAATGTCTTCAGTGTTTTCATAAGAATCATCCTATCAATAATTCTAAAGAAACCAGTAGAATCTCAATAACGAGCAAATGTTAAATGTATACAGCAGAAAACGTTGATTGGGATATAACTGGTCAAAGTCAATAGTGAATCGGTGAAGTTTAACCAAGGGCATTTTCCTCAAGTTATCTATGTCCAATTTTCTGTTTAATTCCCTGCACTTGCCGTTATACATATCTCTGAAACCATTTCCTATTAAAGAAAAAAGTTGACTTCATAAATAATATGATGAAAAATTTATATTGTTCTTAAGGTCGATTTTTTTTCGTTTAATGGTGAGAGTTCATAGGTACAATTTTATGTGTACTACTCTATATATAATATATTGTGAATTCTAATTAAATCATTTTCAATCATCTTATACTTTTCTAGGTGCAGAGCGCCTTCTAAGGCATTTAGCTACTTACAAGATTCCTATAGCATTAGCCACAAGTTCCGGCGAACCGATGGTAGAGATAAAAATCACAAACCATCGTGAATTATTCCAACTTTTTCATCATCGTGTCTGTGGATCCACCGACGCCGAAGTGAAGGAAGGCAAGCCGTCGCCTGACATATTTCTTGTGGCTGCTTCTCGGTTCCCTGACAAACCGGATCCATCGAATTGTCTAGTCTTTGAAGATGCTCCAAACGGCGTGCAAGCAGCGTTGCGGGCAGGAATGCAAGTAGTAATGGTACCGGATAAGGTCATCCCGGAAAAATTGCGCCAAGGAGCAACACAAGTGCTAGAATCATTAGAAGCATTTAAACCAGAAGATTTTGGTTTACCACCTTTCCCAACAACATGCTAGGTTCAAGTTTAAAAAGTACACAAATGTATCCTGATATCTAATAATCACTACATATTAATATATAAAACAAAGTCGCTTTTTCTGTCCCTATATCCCCGTATACGCTTAAATCTTTAAAACTACGCAACGGATTTTGATGCGGTTTTTTTTAAAGATAGATTGATTGAAGAGGAAGGTTTATATCTATATAATGTGAAGAAATATATAAAGGGGGCGTGGCAATCGGTCAAAATGTGGCAAAAAAACATAATTTTTTTGTTTTCACGGCCATAAATCATAAACGAATCAACCAATTAAAATGAAACTTTCTTAGAGTTTAACTTTGAAATATTTACTTTCGTTCTGCATCAAAAAAAAAAATGGTATATTTGTTATTTAACCAAAATTGTTTAAACAAAAGCAGCTCTTTTTCCAAAAAAAGCTGTTTGTGTGTTTGTTCGCTGTCAACCGAATGAAGCAACAGGCGTTAAGCGATAATCTCACCACACCTCATTAATGTTGAATTACATCGTATGGTGACGTATGTATGTATGTATTTACGAATCGCTCGCATTATTTCATTTCGGACGTATGTACATATGTATCTATGTATGTACTGAATTCCATGTAATTATATGCACATACAATTTTACAGCGAAATAAAACGTTATTTTCACGTTCTATATTAGTAATTCCCACATAATTAACACGTTCCCTGTCTGCTGAGCCACATATGGCTCAGGAAACGTGCGCCTGATAAGCACTGATACGTTCCTGAGCCATATGTGCGTCAGGGGGTATATAAACCACATGTGTTTCATGAACGTGCAGAAGCAAAAATGTCCCTCTACGCTCATGGACCATATGTGTTTCAGGTAGAAATACCCTACGTCCGTTTTTTTTAATTATCACTACATATTATAAAACAAAGTCGCTTTTTCTGTCCCTATGTCCCCGTATACGCTTAAATCTTTAAAACTACGCAACGGATTTTGATGCGGTTTTTTTAAAGATAGATTGATTGAAGAGGAAGGTTTATCTTCAGGATGCTTTACAGGCGAATGAACACCACAACGGCATTGGGCAGTTGGTTATACTACCTTCATCATTCACAGGTGGACCTCGATATTTACACGAAAAATCGCAAGACGCCATGGCTTACGTCAGAAAGTACGGCAAACCTGATTTATTTATAACTGCAACATGTAACCCAAATTGGTCGGAAATCAGAGAAAATATTAACACCAATTCACCACAAGACAGATACGATATAGTTAACAGAGTCTTCCATTTAAAGTACAGAAAATTCTGCACCTCATTAACAAGTCTCACTGTCATATGTACACAATAGAATGGCAGAAGCGTGGCTTGCCACATGTACACCTGCTGGTGTGGTTAGTGAACAAAATTAGACCAAACCAAATTGACAGGGTTATTTCAGCTGAATTACCGGATAAAGATGAAGATCCTATCCTATACGAAATCGTAAAGAAACATATGGTACACGGCCCTTGCGGGACTTTAAACCCGAATTCTCCATGTATGCGAGATTCTAAATGCAGCAAAAAATTTCCGAAGTCGTTCCAAACTCAAACAATTACTAGCGATGATGGATACCCCAAATATCGTCGACGATCGCCAGAAGGGGGTGGGCAAATTGCTACCGTCCGAAACATTGATATTGACAACCGATGGATCGTTCCCTATAATCCGCTCCTTTTGAAAATTTTTGATGCCCACATCAACGTGGAGTTGTGCAATTCAATAAAGTCAATCCAATATGTTACTAAGTACATTAATAAAGGCAGTGATCAAGCCACTTTCAGCATACAATCACCAAATGAAGTGGAAATATATCAGTCTGGACGTTACATCTGCAGCTCTGAAGCTGTATGGAGGATTTTATCATTCGAAGTGCACGACCGGTCTCCCACAATTGTCCACCTTGCAGTTCATTTAGAAAATGGACAAAGGGTATATTTCACTGAGAACAATATACAAGAAGTTATTAATAACTCGCCGGATACAACATTGACAGCATTCTTCAAGTTATGTGCTCAAGATGATTTCGCGAAAACACTGACATATGACAGAGTTCCAAGTTACTATACATGGAACCAGAGTTCTAAAGCTTTTCAACGGCGAAAACAAGGTACTGCGGTTGATGGTTTCCCCGGAGTAAAAAAAACGGATGCTCTTGGCAGAGTCTATGTGATTCATCCCAACAACAGCGAATGCTTTTATCTGAGAATGTTACTTCATATTGTAAAAGGCCCGACATCCTTTGCTCACCTAAGAACTTTACAAGGTGTTGTTTACAATACTTATCAAGCAGCATGCAAAGCTATGGGGCTCTTGGAAGACGATTCTCACTGGGAAAATACATTATCAGAAGCAGCTGTTTGTAGTTCAGCTACATCATTAAGATATTTATTTGCCGTCATAGTAGTGTTTTGTCAAGTAACTGATTCTGTTAGTCTATGGAATAAATTTCAAGGAAATATGGCCAGTGATATTCTGATTCGGCGACGGCAAGAGTCAAACTCTGTTGATGTACAATATGACCAAAACATATTTGACGAAGCATTATTTGAATTAAACAAAATAGTGCAATTACTTTCGGGTAAAACGATCAAGGATTTTGGGCTGCCGATGCCAGCTAATACTACTAACTCTGATTTAACTAATAGTGCCGAGTACACAAGAGAAACATCATACGATCAAACGAGACTTTTACAAAATATAGCTCAAGATGAGCCACGATTAAACATCGATCAGAAAAAAGTATTCACTGCATTACTATCAACAATTGATAACAATGAAGGGAAATTGTTTTTCCTTTATGCCCCAGGAGGCACAGGAAAAACATTTTTAATCAATCTGCTTTTAAAAAAAGTGAGATCTACCGGAAAAATTGCGTTAGCTGTTGCGTCATCCGGCATTGCCGCTACTCTTTTGGAAGGAGGCCGAACCGCACACTCTACATTCAAGCTCCCGCTGAAAATCGCAACCGATGATGATAACAGCGTCTGTAGTGTTTCTAGACAGAGCAATACAGGAAAATTGATGCGTGACTGCTCATTAATAGTCTGGGACGAAGCTACCATGTCAAACAAGACGTCTGTGGAAGCACTGGATAGGACAATGCGCGATTTGCGCAACAAAAATTCACCTATGGGTGGATGTACAATTCTGTTCTCAGGAGATTTCCGTCAAATCCTACCAGTTGTGACTCGAGGAACACGTGCTGACGAAATAAATGCTTCGCTAAAAAGATCCCACCTTTGGTCGCATGTCAATAAATTAGATCTTAAAACTAATATGAGGGTTTCGTCATCTTCACGTGAGAACAGGCTATTTCCAGAGATGCTGCTAAAAGTTGGCAATGGAGAATTAATACAAAGTGAGGGAAGGATTAACCTAGAAAACCTTTGTGTTTTGATAGACAACATCCAAGAGTTAGTCAACAATGTCTATCCTGACATTGATAACATAAGTTATAAGACAATATCTTGGTTTAAAGAAAGAGCTATTCTGTCACCAACTAACGAACAAGTAGATAAAGTAAATAACTTGATTATTTCAAAGATTGTTGCGCCGACGAAAATATACTACTCGGTCGATACTGTTCTCGATTTGGAAGAAGCTGTTCAATTTCCTACGGAATTTCTAAATTCTTTGAACCCGTCTGGACTCCCTCCTCACAAAATGGAGCTGAAAATAGGTTGTCCTGTTATTTTATTAAGAAACCTAAGTCCACCTAAACTTTGCAATGGCACGCGTTTGCTGGTAAAATCACTGAAAACTTTCATAATAGAGTGCACAATACTCACAGGATGTGGTACCGGAGAAGATGTATTGATTCCCCGAATCCCTCTGATACCATCGGATCTACCACTCCAATTTAAACGCTTACAATTTCCGGTAAAGACATCTTTTGCAATGACCATTAATAAATCTCAGGGTCAAACCTTCAACGTTGCAGGCTTAGATTTGAGTGTTGACTGTTTTTCACATGGCCAACTGTATGCCGCTCTTTCAAGAGTAACCTCTAGAGAAAACATGGTTGTATTGTCTAATGACAAGAAGGCTATGAACGTTGTATATAAAGACATTCTGTAATATAGTAATTGTTGTAAAAATAAAATAAACACATATGTAAAAATGCAAAAATGTAGGGTATGAATTTAGATATCTCAAAGATAGCAGGAAATCTTCATGCTATAAAAAAAGGGGAATTGTTTTACTCCAAATTTAACGCGTGCGGGCCACGGGCAGTAATGAATAAGCCACAACTACTGGATCGATTTTAATCATTTTTTCAGTGAGTGACATAGGGTATATATTTTATACCCGTGCGAAGCTGGGCGGGTTGCTAGTATATCTATAAAAAAGTAACGAAATGTAAATTATTTGTATCACATTTTATTTTTTTATAATGGATTTCTTTAATATGCTGCAACTTATTAATTTAATTTTACGCCTTTGCTACAGCTTCCAACTGCTTCTGTATTTCTGGTGCCGATTGGTTTGTCAATGGAACGGAAGTCTCTTTTCCCAGAGCTATTAAACATAAAAAGTAAATATCATATAAAATTGATATCATATGAACTTACCGTATCGAGCCCATAACCGTGGCTGAATTCCTGCACATTCACGTATTAGAATTGGTAATTCTGGATTGCTCTTTTTAAAGTTGGGATAAAATTTCTCCACAAATTCTCTAAAGGAAAAAACGAAATATTTGAGTACTTTTATATACGTAAAAACATTTGCAATTTAAACCCATAAACAAAAATTAAGAAAGTTTCAAACTAGTTTTACAAAATGTAGCAAAATGTTCCCAAAATACTTATTGTAGAATATTCCATTCTATTCATCTTTTTATTTACCAAATCCTCAACAAAGTTTTGCAAGGTGTGCAATTAAGCCAATTTTTAAAAAATTTCTGAGAAAATCTACAAACGGTTTTCTACAGGGCTTCGCCATGTTACTTTTAGAGGCAGTTGTCCATTAAGATACCCCAAAATTGGATTTCTGAGCAATATAAAAATGTCACATGAAAACATGAGAGTAAGTTCGTTATGAAATGGGATTTAAGGAGTTTATCACTCTATATTAATGCATAATTCCTTTTATTTATCTAACAACAGACGATAATCGAAATCGTTACGTTTTAAAAGGGTAAGTACTAAATTGAAGTTGAAAATATATTGAAAACCTATTATAGCCTTAGGATTTAAATCCTATATATAAAATTGGGACTCATACCATTTTAAATGCTTGGCAGAGCTCCTCCTATTTGTGGCGTGCGCTTTGGCATTTTTCGACAAAAAGAGGGACCCTGCCATTTTAAGCCGACTCCGAACCGCAGATGGTTTTTATGAGGAGCTTTTTCATGGCAGAAATACACTCGGAGGTTCGCTATTGTCTGCCGAGGGGCGACCGCTATTAGAAAAAAACTTTTTCTCCAATTTGGTGTTTCACGGAGATTCGAATCGACGTCCTCCGAATGGTAGTCACGCACCAACCCATTCGGCTATTACTGTTAACAAACAAACAAGCTACGGGGGCCGCCTACATCCTAATCCTCTAGAGTATCTATCTATTCTTAGCAAAAAGAATTGAAAAAAAAAACTGAATTTGTTAAACTTTTTGGAAAATATATTTAGCTCATTGGCCCGAGATGTAATCGTGGCCTAAATATTGTCGAACTAGTATTAACGCAACAAAACAGTTGATAACAAAGTTAGAAAAATGAATGTAAATACTTATATATGCTGTTTTTTTTTTTTTAATCATATATTACTTTCCAGCTCTTTCCCACGTTAGAAAATATAGAAAAATTACAAAACATATGTTTGTTAATGTTTTTTAATCTTTAAAAATAAACCATGAACCACCCTGTATATGTAAGGTTCTTTTAATAGTTCGCTGTTTTGAGTATTGTGTTGAAATTTATGAAAAATTGGTACAATTTATTATTATTTGAATTTTAATGTAATGAAAAATAACAGCGAATGTTCTTGCCAATTTATCTATTCAGCTCAGTCATCGACTAACCCTCCCCGTGTATATACGTGCATTAAAGTTCTGTGTGCTACTTGCTAAATACTTGTTCAGTTGTTGTTGTTGTAGCAGCAATACTAAACCCTGTCAGTGTATCGTAAATCACCGGTCGTCTTCGTCTAACCCATCTAAAGGTAGGCCCAGGAAACTTGCTGTTTCGACAGGTTGGGTCTAGAGGGAGAGGGGTGTTAGATGAGTGTGTTTGGTGGGGCATGTGAAAAGGCTAGTGTCGTGTGGGTTGCCTTCACATGCAGGATATATGTTTAGTATGTCGGGGTCAATTCTGGATAAGTAGGAGTTTAACCCCTACAATATAATGAAAGCAATTGTGCCCATTATTTAGAAAAAATCTAAAAACCACCGCCCACATCAACGATTTCCAACTCACAACTAACACAGTTGTAACAACATCAACGATAGCCACATACACAGAAAATACTAATCCAATAAACCACATCACCTTTTTCCATTATCACGAAAAATCTTATATCAAAGATCTTTTTGCGAAAAAATTGCTTCCGTATCTTTTGACGATTTGCTGATACTCCACAAGATCATAAACACTCAGGAACCCTACTAGTACTATTTTTACCTTACTTTCCTTTTTTAATAATTTTCCACCTTCAACTTCTTTTCCACTAGCTATAATTTTAATTTTGATTTTATTGTTAATCCTTTTATCTACGATTTAATTATGTAAAAAACTATTCTTAAGGTGAATCACTGTAAAAAGAATCCATGGTTGTATATTTGAATTTATGGTCATACTAAATAAATAACGATTATTAATTCCCGGCAACGGAAATCAACCATATACAGGACAAAGCAAAAATTAAGCTTTAAATAGATGTTAAACTAGTTCAATATTTTTCAATGGAGCATGAATGGTTTCATTAACAACAGTATTGACCATGAACTGCTCAGAAATGAACACCAGCTTATATCCATTCAGGAAAACCACTGTCGCAACGGATTCACACCTATACCTCCAAAAATCTTTACAGCATACTTCACCAATCACAATACAAACACCTACGCCAAGCAAGGAGTTGGCGTGCTAATAAAAAACAACATTCCACAAACACTTACACATTCGCTATTCCAAACATGCAAATTCAACAACTAAACATCAACTTCACAGCTATATCCATATACATACCGCCTGACCATACTTTTACCACACACGACATTGATAAACCTACTTCAAAACACGCACAACCCGATCGTAATGACTGGTGATATCAACGGTGTGAACACCATATGGGGCTGACATACAAATAACGCCAGAGGACTGACCTTCGACCAACCCCCTTCTCCACTCATGGTTCGCTTACCCATGTCGACATCGCCTGCTGCTCTCTCACAATCCTTCCAATAACCTCGTTTCACATGCTAGATCTCTACCAAGGCGAATTTATTATTAAATCCACCTTGATCTATACCATAGCAACTATTTTCCAATTAAAATCACAATAACACTTCAATCATAAATACAACACGTCTTTCTCGCCAAATTTAAATTACACGAAACACACTGGGAAGAATTCTCAAAATCGACCGGCCAAGAACTTGGGGGAAAAGAACACACCACGCCACTTAAAATATTGAACCTTTACCTTAATATACTCAACACCAGAGTTATCCCATCCATTCTCAAGCAGTCTAAAGGTTCGACAAAAACTTCCAGCTACCGACCAATTCTCTTATTACCATGCCTCTACAAAATTCTAGAGAAAATAATTGGTAAAAGACTATGTTGGTTTTTAGAAACCAGAAAACTCATAGCACCAAATTAAGTTGCTTACAAAGTCCAGAGTGGCTGCACCGATGCGCTATTATTATTCTTCCAGAGCCCTCTTCTCAAGGAATCATGTTTCCACACTCCCAATTGACTTCAAAAAGCATTCGAACGCATCGGTGCGCACATCGTCATCGAAACGCTTCAATCATGGGTAATCTGCGGTAAAACCTAAACATTCATCCATGCTTTTTTAACTAACAATAAGAGAACAGTCCTCGTGGCATTGGACCTATTCAAGGCTTTCAAAACAGCTACCCATTCCACGCTACTAATTGTCATCGAACAATCCACTCTCCCCTCGTTACTGAAGAAGTGATCCGCAAATTACTTGAATAGTCGACAATCGTCAGTAGCACTTCCGAGATCAAATCTCTAAACAGAGTCGGATGAAGAAAGAGGTGCAGGATGGTGCCCCTAATCTCTTGCTTTTCAACTTTGCGAATCGTCAAGGATGGAAATCGTGAATGCAATCAGCATATTATCACTTATTTTATAGCATAGGACTTGAAAATTGGCACAGTTGAAAATTGTTTAGTACACCACAAATTTTTTGGAATAATAGTATTTACCTTTAGTATTTCCTCATTTTCTCACTTTCTGGAAATAAGTTTACATATTTAACCAGCTTTTCCAGTTCTTCTATAGCCAATTAATACGTACATAGTACATGATAAGCTTTTGAAAAATATGTAAAAATAATATACAAGTGACTAAAACTCACTAAGCCGTAATGTGCAAAAGTGATGGCAAAGCAATAGTTTTCGTTTTATAAGTGTTCGCAATGAATTTGATTGTTTTCAGTAGATATTTCTGCTCAGCTAATATTACAGGAAGGACAACCATGTACTGTCACTTCAACCATATTTAGTATTATGTAATTGTGCAATTAAATAAGTAAAACCTCCATACCTCGCTCCCTTGGAGGCTTCATCCGTCTGGGAAAGATGAATACGAAGCTCCTTTAATTTTGGAGATATTTTGGTTAAACGCGCAATAGAAACACGCATTTTAAAATTTTATTTTAAAATAATATCCCAGAATCGTCACAGTCTCGCTAATATCCAAACATTTATAGTTGTTTATAACCTACATAACTATTGGCACTATATTGTGAATGAGTCTAACACACAACAGTGATGTTACTTGGGAAAATGTATCTATTGGTATTCCCAGTAATGCGTTTCTGGCAGTGTTGCCAACGAAAATAAATCGGAGTCGCTGAGTCAAAAGTCTCTAGAAAGTCGCTAACTCCCTCAGGGGCGCATCCTAAATTTCATTCTGAGAGGTTCACAAGAGGCCAGCTGCGGACTTAAAATTTTTAAATGAATAATAATTAAACCAGTAATACCAACTCTACTGAAATTTGAGATCAACGGAGGTTAGTTTCAATCTCCTGAAATACTGCTTTTTTTCAAAGGTAAATCCATTATTTAAGCAACCTTGAGATAGATTTACATATTTTATATTTACTTAAAATGAATTAAAAAGTAAGTAAGCTAGAGGATAGTAAACAATCAACTGAGCCCATATTAATTGAATTGTTTCACGTACAGAACATAATAAAATTCGGGGATTCCCCGACCGCATTGCTCTTATGTGATCAGTGGTAAAAATAATTTGGTTACTCATTACAATTGTGTGAAACAAGGTGTAATTGAATTGGAATATATTTTATTATTTCTTAATACAACGTATGATTTTTGTTAATTTCATAGAAAATTTTAAGGTAAAAATAAATATAAAATTTCAATTATATATCGATAATTTATCGACGATAACACACCAATAGGTAGTGCTTTATTTTATCTATAGTCAGTAAATTGTTACTCTAGAGTATGGAAGGTAAAGGGCATTCACGGGTAACCAAGTTGACAGAAAAGTATCTATTGCCTAAAACGGGTTTGATTTGCTCTCCAAAAGTCGCCAGATAAGTCGCTAAATCTTTTTTGTCGTCAAAACTTTTTTTTTGTCGCCAAGACTCAAGTAAAAGTGGTCAATTCTAGCGACAAAGTCGCTAAATTGGCAACACTGGTTTCTGTAAATACTTACCATTTCCACGCTCGGATAAAAATGCCGCGAACAAGAACAAAGTTATTGAGCACGATTCGCAGGCGGCAAGTATGATTATATCTCATTTGACTGGTATAACTCACTGTTGCACAAACACATGTAAGGCCTCTTCTTTTCGCCAAGCGTTACCAAGTGACGAATAGATGAAGCAACTGAAGACATATTGGGAACGCGGGAATAGAGCTGCCTTAAATTGCATGCGTTTGTAAGGCAGTGAGTTATACCAATCTTGACCGATAACTTTGTTATCGCTTTCGCAAGCAAATTTCTCATTAAGTTAATCGAGCATAGAGATAGTGAGCGGGGAAATGGCAAATAGAAGAGACCTGTAATTTAAGGCAGCTCTATTCCCGCGTTGCCAATATATGTTCATTTATACCAGTTATTTCATTTATTCGCCACTTGCTAACGCTTGGCGTAAAGAAGAGGCCTAATGATTTATACACTTAAAGAAATCAATTCAAATATTAGGTGTGTTATGTTACTTTTCTCACAAAAATCTGGAAAGTGTCGAAATGCGTTCACTAAAAGAGAATAAAAGGAAAAAGAAATTAACGTAAAAACGAAATATTAAGACCGAAGAATAGCAAATACAAAACAAGAGACGAATAAGAATACAATTTTGTTTTGTATGGATGAAGACACATTTTTGTATAATTCCTTTGATATGCGAAAGTGCATACTGAATTCCTGTTGTTGGTGTTGTAGCAGTATACTTATCCCTGTCAGTGTTATGCAGATCACCGGTCACCTTTGTCTAGCTCATCTAACAGTAGGCCCAGGAAACTAGCTGGTTCGACAGGATGGGTCTAAAAAACTCATCTAACACCTCTCTCTCTCTGGACCCAACCCGTCGAAACAGCTAGTTTCCTGGGCCTACCGTTAGATGAGCTAGACGAAGACGACCGGTAACTACACTACACTGACAGGGCGAAGATACTGCTACAACAACAACAACAGGATGGGTCTAGAAGGAAAGGGGTGTTAGTGGGTTTGATGGGGCATGAGAAAAGGTGGTTAACTCTTAAGATCAACCAGAACCCTTTGATAAAAACAAAACACTTCAAAACTAAAATTACAATACTTTCAGGAATTTCTTCTTCCTTGTTGAATTTGTGTACATATTGTAACGAACCGAGAAACCTCGCGCATTGGCAGCAATACCGAGCGAGATACCAAAACCAAAACATGATTTCGCCTTGATGAAACAGAACTCGCCAGAATATACGAGCTACCAAATCTTGAAATTACGACAATTATTAAGCACATGTTTATAATCAGAGGTACGTCCATGGTATTCAGTCTTAAGTTAAGCGTGTGACAGTGTAAACAAATTTCCATAACTGTTTTGCATGCACTTAGACCAGTGACCGCTTTTCTGAACCTGTTTTCGATGTGTCGGTTGCAGTTGAATTTACGGTCTAGATAATCCCGAGGTTGCCGTTGTTGTTGTTACAGCAGTTCGCCAAGCCCTCGTAATCGCGGTGAAGGCATCTACTCAAAAATGCTGAGGGAGGGGCTGGGAGGTCCTGTAGCTGTCCCGTCTAGTCATGGATCTTGTCAGTCAGGTTATCCAGATGTCTCTTGACGTGCCTAGGAGATGTCTAAGGTTCCAGAAAGTGCCTATAAGGCCGATTCCTACCGGACCGGTTGATGAGCATAATATAAGGGATCCTTATCTGGAAAAAAGGTACCTCAATAAGCAGGTGTTGAATTGGGGACACCACAAACATTCTGTAGTCGTTCTGAATGCAGTATTTTGTAGGTTTGAATCATCATCCGCTGCATATCACTGGTATTAGGCGGACAGATAGATGCTACATAGTGTAGCAATCTTTGTCTTTTCCCCAACTGCTACCGGAGAGCGACTTGTGGACCTTATTGAGGTTGTGGACTTTAGTGGCAATCACGCCGAGAAGTCACCCCGAGTAATTTGGGGTTATTAATAGTCGGTTTTGGTTTATCATCGATTTAAACCTTCAGTAACCTTCTGCTTCGTAAAGGTTGTAAAGAGGATCGCCGTAGATTTAATGGGAAAAAGTTGAAAGTTTCATGCAGTAATAAAACGAGAAAATATGGAAATAACACAGGCCGACAAAATTTAACCAACATTCAGACCCAGAAACCAGACTATATATTTCCGAAGGTTTATGATGCGCTGAATCCAAATCTGGCCTCAGAATTGCTCTATTAGTTTGAGTTTTCGAGATATCCTAACCTAAAAGTGCAAAAAACCCCATTTTTGCCCATATTTGAGGTTATGTAGCCTTGCAGATGTTTTCTTTCACCAAAAGATAACATAGACATGATATATTCGATTACTAATTTTCTTGAATTGAGTCTTATTTTTCTTAAAATTTTGTCTCACACCATAAGTGTGCTGACTCACCACATCCCTACACTATCTAACCTTTGGGTACCGAGTCACACACAGCCCTAACCCCTAGAAACCACCCCTATCATACCGCGAGCAGGCTAACCCACATAACCGCAAGCAGGCTTTCCCACAAACTCCAAATTTACATACTATTAATCCATATATTTCAGGCCCTCAAACCCAAGAAAATTAGTAAGCGACTATATCATGTCTATGTTATCTTAATCGATTTTCAGGTGTAGGAAAATTTCGAAACATGAAAATTTCAAAATGCGATATCTCTGCGAAAAAAAAATGATAAATGAGCAAACAAAACGCCATTTGAAAAAAGAAGGATTGTATTTAAAGATGCCATCCTTTAATTTTGGTGAAAGAAAACATCTGCAAGGCTACATAAACTCAAATATGGGCAAAAATGGGTTTTTTTGCACTTTTAGGTTAGGATATCTCGAAAACTCAAACTAATAAATTAATTTTAGTTATCAATCCGAATTTTGCATGGACAGAGAAGCAGATATTAGTTTAAATTATTTCGGATACTTTTCCTTGTAGACTAGTGTAATCGTTAGCTTTTGAGCACACGCCACATTGTTTAAAGTTTTAAGGAGACAGCAGCCTCGTTGTGGAAGCTGGTGAAAGGAATTAAAATAAGTTTTGTCCTAATGAATAACCTTTTTTTGTTGGGAGGTTAATTGTAATTATGTTCTTCCATAACCTACGGAGCTCCTCTACTCGCTCTTCCAATAAGTCGAGAACATCGACTTCTTCATTTAAATTGAAAATTCGTCGTTTTGTTTTTGCTATATTTGATTTTAATGCCATTTCGTTTCTCATTAAAAAGAGTTCACAGGATTGCATAACGAATCTGACTCAAATTCGCTGTCTCACTTTTTGCTGTCCTGATCTCCTCATGGAGCATAGGGCCTAGAATTGAGTTTAATTGAGAATTAATAATTGCAATGTTTTTATGGTAAATTTCATTACAATTAAGATTAAATTGCTTAAATGTTCTTAATTGCCAATTAGGTAGGTGCCTGATTGAACGTAGTCTAATAAGTATAGTAAGATTGAGCTTGCAAATAAATGAATAGTCTAAGTTCTAGTCAGCCAATCCACGTCACTTCTCTGCAGATGGAAAGGGTTGTTCCACTACACTAGATTTTGGATGAAAAACCTTGCCCATCTAAATCTGAAGCCTGTTATATTCATACTTTCATATGACAATACACAGGGATTTGAAAAACTAAAATACTAACATTAAAATTCATAAATTCAAAAGACTGTCAACAACGTATCTTATTTTATTGTGTTAAAGCGTTTTTTATAAATATTTTACAACCACACATGGTTTGTAATGTTAGTAGCTTAAAAGTAGTGAGAAAGTAAATTTTTTTGAACACTTCGCTAAAACTTTGTGTAGCACATTACACCAAATTGATTCACTTGTATACCATAATATATACAATATATCCCTTGACAGTCGAGTCTATGCTGCCAGAACGATTGCGATCCAAATCCGTCGATGGATCACTTTAGCAGCATTCCTCGAAAGTTATTTTAAATGGGAGTGTCTTATTATTTTACAATTAAGACAATTAATTTTTGTCGTTTTATGTATTGTACTACATCTGCCGCTTAACTAAAAAAATAAACAGAATTCAAAACATTTCGAAGATCAAAGTTACCCTTTCTCGGCATCTCTCCCAAGATTCGATTAAGCCGCCGCTTTGAAAGGTCATCAGCTGAGCCATCATTTAGAATTTCCCTGAAACAATAAAATATCTATAATAAAATGAAAAACATAAGTAAGAGATTTCTCGAAACCTACGATTCCTTGAAACTGTATTTAGATCTCATAAATGTTGACAAATTTTCTAATATAGGTTGCGAGTGTAAAGATACGAATTGTTCCCGACAAATCTTATTCATTTCGGGTACTGTACATGCATGAGTCCAAAAACAGTCATGTACGGATACAAATGTAAGCCCTTCGTGTTCGCAATACAGTGAAGTTAGCATCATATGAGATGAATCTAGCGAATGTATGAAGTTCGGTGGAAATGCATTTTTTTGTTTCATAACATTTGGCTTTTCGTACATATCCATTGCCATAGTTTCAGACACGCGAATACTTGTACGAACGGTGTGCTTAACTTCCTGCCGGTTATAAGGTTGCACAACCGGTAGGCCAAGTGGTGTTATCCATTCAACATTTTGTCCACAAACACCTGATATAAGCCGAGCACATTCCGTAAACCAATCCTGTATTTCGCGGGTTGAAGTAAACATCTCCCTTAAACTTTCAAATGTTTTCGAAGTTAAATAGGTGGAAGCTGGCCACACCCACTCTTTGGGAAAATTTTCAATGTCTTTCAATTGGCGAGCTATCTGCAACCTTGCGCCATAGCGTGTAACACCGTACACCGTGGTCATTACGGTTTGTTTAATAACCTTTCGGCGGACAAAACTTTCTAGTGCTTGTGCTACCTGGATTCCGTGCGCGGCATCTGATTTTCGAGATTTCTCTACAAGAGCTGCAACAGCACTGTAAACATCCTGTGGTAAAGGTGACGGAGCTAAATTAACACTTTTAGCTCCAGCTTCATCGCGTCCTAGGGCCGCATAGTGCTGCAGTCCATTACAAGAACCGTCTTGATGTATCGGAAACCGACTTAGAAAACCTGTAAGTAGAAACCTCATTGAATTAAAGCGAAAAAATTGTTCAAATAAGCAAATAACAAAAGAAGAAAATATTAACGTCACGAAGATCCTATTTGTCAGATATGGTATTCTATCATGAAATCTATGTCTGTACACTTTATTGAATTCAAAAACAATTTTATCAACATGTGTACCTAAGTGTATATACATATGTACTTGTAAAGAATAGACACGAAAAAAACTAGCCGATTGTGTTTACTCATCACTTCCGTAATATTAACTAAAAATAAAAAAAAGAGGTTGTCTGTAAAGTCGGTTTACTGACGATAGTTTAACGTGACAACGACATAAGAAAATACTGATGGAATGGTTGCATTTTTCAAAAGAAAATTTTAATTTTATTGGTTTGATAGAAATTTTGTATGGATATAGAGAAGGAGGTAAATGGAATCGCAAAGGAATTGATCAAGTTACATTTACACAAATGTGAAAAATTACGAAACATTTATCAAATTCATGAAAGATATGTTCAATTTCGATTGTGCATCAGACGTTAATAAGTCAACAACACTAAAAGGCACCATCATCGATTTGACTTTTTCAAGACACATTACACTCGAAACACTCCCTTTCATTTCCTATTTTTCTATCATCGTCCTATTCTATCCTATAAATTAATAATAAAAACATTAAAACAACAGGTATTATTAACAACTAGTCGTCACTAATTATAACTTCGGTAAGGATGATGGTTTGATGGTTTTATTTTAAATTCTTCAAGTAAATCAAATTAATTATCCTCATAGAGAAATGGTTCATTACCATGCACAAAGGAAGAAGACATATGCAAATACAAATATGTGAATTTATATACATATGCACATATACAAACATATGCATATATGCTCACTCAAGTAGGAGAGAGCCAGATGTCGAACGTTGCCGAACACGGGGGCCGATTGTGCCTCTTTGTCGTTCGTTACGCGCTCTCGCTTGCAGCAAGGTAACGCCGCATGAGCAAGATAACGCCGCATGAGCAAGGTAACGCCGCATTTTTTGGTGCGTGCAGCCGGCTACATCGAATTATAAGACGTTATCACGTCACAATCTACATATTCATATATTTGAAATTGAAATGGAACAGGTTGGTATTATAGGGATTCTTGGAATCAAAACGTTTTCTCCAGCAAAATAGGTAATTAAAATTGCACGCTCAATTAAGTGCGTTGGCGGATTTAGATTACATAGTAATATTACAGAAGCTCATACTTCAGCAACTGTTTATGTGGCGATATTCCGGAAGGGTTGAGAAAATTTACATTGGGTAATATAATGCCCGCCGTAGCCGAATGGGTTGGTGCGTGATTACCATTCGGAATTCACAGAGAGAACGTTGGTTCGAATCTCGGTGAAACACCAAAATTAATTAAAACATTTTTCTAATAGCGGTCGCCCCTCGGCAAGCAATGGCAAACCTCCGAGTGTATTTCTGCCATGAAAAAGCCCCTCATAAAAATATCTGCGGTTGGGAGCCGGCTTGAAACTGTAGGTCCCTCCATTTGTGGAACAACATCAAGACGCACACCACAAATAGGAGCAGGAGCTCGGCCAAACACCCAAAAAGGGTGCACGCGCCAATTATATATATATATAATATATATAATATAATGCCCGTTAGTACCTACTACTGTTTCTTTCAAAGAGAAAGATTGTGATTTCGCATTATAGTTTGAAAGTATTAAGGTAATAATATTGTTGGTAGCTAATAATATTGTTCGCCCTTTAAATAAGCTGAACGATTCAGTTGTAAGATTTCTAATTTGAGGGTATACTTTCTCAATCACATCTCCAATATTTTGATTTTATTTTTAAGATATATAGGTGTAGCACCGCAAAAACGTATAAACAATTCATTCAACAAAGCAAAAACGAACGGTTGCCGTCTGAATAATGGCAATCCTCTGTTCAAATTGAGAGCATTAGCAAGAACAAAAATTAAAATTACGAAATAGCGGAGCAATATCAATCACTGGCTTAAAGTATACTCTATTTTTGAGAATGACTAAGCGTACTAATATTTTATTGTAACATTCTAAAAACAACAAAAAAACATACTTCGCTTATTAAAAAAATTAAATAATTCAAAAGTATGAAAACTTAAAAAAAAAATTTATTAAGGTAAAAACTAAAATATAAGAGAGGCATTAGTCCATTGTTTCGTCCTCATAGCAAAGAAACGCTCATCAAATTGTTACAACTTTTTTATTACGAAATGGCATAATTTTTTTGGGCTGACCCTAATGTGATGAAATCGAGGACCAGGAAATAGTATAGCCAGGAAGCTTTCGCAACGGCTTTCAATGAATACCATAGTGGGTCATTAATTTCAAAGTTTTCTTCTGTACATTCTGTTCATGTAGTATCCATTGGTTCAATAAAATTTTAGATTTATTCAAAGTTCTGAATATTTTGATAACTAAGTTTCTAACCAAATTTTTAACTATTTTTGGCTGCCAGGGTGCATGCTGCGCTAGAACATAATGTCTTTGCATCAGACATGTGGACATTCATATGTATACCTACGTAACAATTTTGTAAACTTATTCTTGAATATTTTTTTATTTATTTACTCAACATTTTCGCGGAGCCTATGACAATATTTTCGTAAAGTCATATAATGAGAAGACACTTTGTTTTCGAGAAAAAAACATAAGTAGATAAATTCAAGCAACACCTAATATATTTAAAATACCCATCTTAAGTAAAAAAAAGAATCAGAAGAAAAGAAATCAGTTATTTACAGGCGATGGAACGAAAACTGAGAACTCTTCCTGGAAAAATTTTCTACGATTTACTATCGAGAGTGTCTGTCCAAAAGCGTGACCGTCATAACTTGGAAACTATTTGACCAATTCGATTCAAAAAAGCTGCATTATATAGGCTTAATACGCAATATATTCAATATAGGCCGCCGTAGCCGAATGGGTTGGTACGTGACTACATACCATTCGGAATTCAGAGAGAACGTAGGTTCGAGTCTCGGTGAAACACCGAATTGAATAAAACGTTTTTTCTAATAGCGGTCGCCCCTCGGCAGGCAATGGCAAGCCTCCGAGTGTATTTCTGTCATGAAAAAGGACCTCATAAAAAATATCTGCCGTTCGGAGTTGGCTTGAAACTGTAGGTCCCATTTGTGGAACAAGATCAAGACGCACGCCACAAATAAGAGGAGGAGCTCGGCGAAATACCCAAAAAGGGAGTTCGCGCCAATTATATATATATATATATATATATGTAAATATAATATATTCAATGAAATGTATAGTCACCACCGTAATCGGCTTCGAGTTTGCTTTGAAAACTGAGTTTGAGTTTTAGCTTAACTCTTGTCAAACATTTTCAATTAGATTGGCATTAGGCGAGTGTGAAGTTCAATCCAACATATAAATCTCATTTTGCTGTTTCCACATTATACACCTTCGGCTTCGATACCTAGGATCGTTCTCCTCTTGTAAAATCGAAGGTTAGCTGGTTGTTCAAAATATCTTCGCAGGTGAAGGCAATGATGCTTTTTGGTAAATTTGATCCAAAACTGCATTCAAATTGGCGGTAAACACAAATAAACGGCAAAATAATTTTTCGGAAAAGCAGCCCCAAACATGAACCGTAATTGAACAGTTCGTTGAAGTTGTCGATTATTAACACCAGGACCGTCGTATGCAACTTTTCGCCCAAAAGAAAGATTTACCGGTAAATATTACGTTTGTTTGTGTAATTCCGTTCTGAATTTGCCTTAACCCATGCAAGTCCTTTTTCAAGGTGTGATAATGAGAGCAGCAATTTTTTTCAATTGCTCCTGAATTTGAGGTCTTCTGCACGTAAACATCCTCGAATCATGTCTTTGGATATATTATATTAACACCCCGTCTGAACGTCTTCGACTTCTTCAAATATTTTGCTGCAGATATACGTGACAATTTTGGATCTATAGGGTGCGTACATAGGAACACTGCTTAAAATCGTTTTTCATACGCGGAACTCATTTTCTAAAAACAACGCTTTCTAAATTTCTCACAAGACTAAGAAATTGCACAACCCGTATTGCGAAAAGGATACAACTATTTAGCACAAGTAATTTTTTTTTTATAACGGAACTCTAACTTTAAATTTTGTAGGCCACGCTTTTGTTAGACAGACTGTATACATATTAGGTTATTTGATTTCATATCCCCCTCAGGGTTACTTCGCGGACTAATTGATAGCCAAAATCTACTTCGGATGTCAACATTGTAATAAAATAAGAAAATTTCGTTCGAAAATTTTAAATATAGAGACATGAAATAAACTAATATCTTTTTGCCAAAATTCTTTAGTAAATTTTATTAGGAGATTTAGAATACCTTTTAGCGTTGTAAAATTTTCGATTTTACAATTTTAAATACCAAAACAGCTTACGAAACAGGAAATACATTCTGTCAACAAAGTAGCGGGAATTGTTCAATAAAACTTATTTTGTCGCCTTCGAAATAGGCTCCATTCGAAGCAATACACATATAACAACGATTAATCCAGTCATCAAAGAACCTTTTAAACACGTTTAAAGAGATCTTCTTCAGCTCTTTTAGCGAATTCTCCTTAATGGCCTCTGTCGACTCAAAGCGGTGTCCGCGGAGTTGCAATTTCAGTTTTAGGAAAAGGAAAAAGTCACAGGGGGCTAAATCCGGTGAATACGATGATTGTTCTGTTCACAATAAGAGTCTTGTGAGACGGTGCGTTATCATGGTGCAATATCCATGAGTTTTCTTTCCACAAATTAGGCCGTTTCCTACGCACATTCTCTCTCAAACGTCGCATTACTTCCTAATAATATCCTTTATTTACCGTAGAACCATTTGGAACGAATTTCTAGTGCACAACTCCAAGATAATCAAAGGAAACGAGTAGCATGACTTTCACTTTTGACCGACTTTGACGTGGTTTTTTGGGTTTCGGTTCATGTGGACAGCACCATTTAACCGCCTGTTGACTGGCTTGCATGTCAAACTCATATACTCACGTCTCATCACCTGTTATGATGCGTTGGATAAACGTTGGGTCCGAATTTACTTGCTCAAGCATGTCTTCAGCCACCTTCTTCCGATGAATTTCTTGAAAAAAATTCAACTCTCTTGGAACGAGTCGAGCAGTCACGTGTCTCATGCCCAATTGACGGTGTAAAATGTTGCCAATTGATTCGTGAGACACGCTAAGGTCACGAGCTATCTCCCTCAAACTTAAATTATGGTTTTCCAGCACCATTTTCTTGATTTTGTCGACGTTTTCATCCATTGAGGACGTTGATGGGCGACCAAATCAGGGCAAATCTTACACGACTTCTCGACCCTCTGCAAAAGCCTTATACCATTCGCAGACCCGTGTTTTTGATAAGGCACCTCGCCTTAGGGTTTCTGCAACATTTTCAATGATTCGGCACATTAAAACCCGTTAAAAACACAAAATTTAAGACAAATTCTTTGTTCGATATTTTTATCCATAGTGAAAATTGCAGAGCACATTTGGAGACTGATATAATTAAATGCCAAAAACTAGCCAATTGACAGATCACGCTCAAACTCTGCGACGCTATAGAGGACAGTTGTACCAACATTTCAGCAAAAAAAATTTAGACATATGTGTAACGCGCGCTTTTTAAATGAATAATTCCCGATATTTTTTTGAAAGAATGTATTGTAGATTGTATCATTATTTTCTCTTTGTAAGGCAGTAGTTCTTTGTAATTGACTAAAACTTAAAAAAAAGGTTGTGGAGGCTGCCCCACACTTGAATATAAGAAGGAAAATAAGTATATATTTAGCAAACATTCTCACCTTCAGCATTATTTGACCGATATACTTTAGCTATTTCCATGCAGCAAGCTAATGTTTGCCACGGTTCATCTGACTGCGTCCACCACATATTGCCGTCCAAAGGATTGTCAGCTGAATCAAGAATTTCATTCAGTATATCTTCAGCATACAATAAACGTTCACGCACTGAATCACGTTTCTTTATGCCGGTTAAATTGATGCAATGCAGCTTAAGCCAACTAAAACCATCAGCTCCAAGGGGCTGTGCTTGATCAAAAACAAGCATAGAGCGTGCCAAGTCCGATCCCAGGTGGTTGAGATGAGGCGGTATCGGATAGACGCGACCACGAAAGTCCATGTTATGAGGTAGCCAAAATACACGATTGCGATACTAGAATTTGTGAAATAATAATATTATTATAATGAAATTAAAATATGTACTGCATTTAAATACATGGTTTGCCAAGGAAAGCCGGTATAAGGTATCACACCATAAACTATACATCTCTCCCTGCTTTCGTCGATGAGCTAATTTGGCTTTAAATCGTCTCGAGCGTTCATCGGCTGTTAAAACAGGATTTTCTTCTTGTATTGAGGGTAGAGGCGGCAGTGAGCTTGGCGGCTGAGGTATGTCAAGTTTCTCGTCACCACCATTTTGAAATACCTTTATTATAACGTCGAGTATCTGAAAAAGGAAAATAAAAATACAAAAGAGTTTCAGTATTTGCACAGCAGAAAGAGTTATATTTTCAGATACAATTATGTTTTCTCTAATAGACAAACATTTAACTGTACTGATATGATCTAATCTAATCTAACAATAAAAGCGATCTTTCTATAAATAATTGGTAGCTTATTTACATACATCAGTGTTAACGCGCCAAGCCACACTCGATAGTTGGTTCAAAGAATCAAGAGCTGGATATATTTGCTGCGGGTTGGCTGAATTTATGCGTTCCCATTGTTGTATTGCCTATAAGTGTAAAACAGAACGCGAAATAAAATTCGGCTCGAGATTTGCTATTTAATATGCATCATCCTACCTGGTGAGGTAAACGGATCAGATCTGATTTATTTAGTAAGTAGCCTCCATTATTTGGTGTACTCCAGGGCTGCGGAGGACAAAGCATTGGTACAAGGCTTGAATCAAATGTTAATGTCTTCTGATATGCGGTACGTAGTAATCTATTTTAATAAGCCACATAAGATAAATCGTATGTATGCATATAAAATAATTTAATTAAATACAAATATACCTTGCCAGCACAGGATGGGGTTTCACTTCCTCCTTTACTAAACGTCCTTGGTTTCGAAAAAGTGTATAAAAAGCAGGTAAAACATTTTGTTGTTTAATTTTACTTTTTTGTCGCATAATGTGCGTATCTATTTTTATATCACGCATTAAAATATTGTAAAGGAAACGACCGACTCCAGATTGTACATTGGGAGGCCAGCTAACACATTTCGCATCCATGCTTGGCCCACTAGCACGTTGCTCATGTACGAGTCGTTGCCACATTTGCCGAGTGTTATCATTTGTATCCGACTTTTGTAACACATCACAATATGAACTATATATTTCCCCGATTTTCTCCAATATCCCATTTTTCTTTTTCATTTCAACTTGATATCTAAATGAATATATAGAAATGTATATAAAAAATTAAAACTTTACCAGTTATAGATAAGTTAGGTTAATTAAAAATGTGGAGTTAACGGATTGCAGTCAATATTTTAACCCAGAACCCGATTGCAGGAGCAAAAGTGTCAGTACCTATTCAGTATCCCTTAAGTTTAACCACTGTTCTATGTATTTGCTCAATTCAATATGATAGCCAAGTTATGACCTTATACATTAATCAAACTTCCAAACAAGGATAAATAAAAATTATTGGGGAAATATTATTCTTTTTTGGATTTGAGAATTTGAGAATTCACTTTGTTCATAATCTATCTCTATATTTTTTTTTAAGAACATTTTATTGCAAGCTGTATACATACATTAAGCAATATTTGTAGAATAACTTAAACTAGCAGCTAGAGAATTTCAGTCGTTTATGGGATGCACCCAGTGGTACAACCCATTTCATTTTTTCCCACTAAAAGAGGAGATCTGTGGTAGATTTTCTTTTGAGTCCGGTGAAAGCGATGGGATTTGCTATCATTTCCGTTATTAAGGAGTTAGAGTGAGCTAGGAGCCTGAGACTATGAGATCTTGCATATTTCTCTACTTCTGGCATAACAGTGGATATTTGGAGGTCACGGTGTATTTGCGAGTTTGTAATATAGTAGGGTGAGTTGGTGATCATTCTTACTGTTTTTGACTGAAATCGTTGTAAAATTTCGAGATTGGAGTTTGCCGCAGTGCCCCAAAGTTGAATACCATATGTCCACACGGGTTTTAGAACTGCTGAGTATAAGAGCAATTTGCTTTCGACAGAAACTTGGGAATGACGATTTAAAACCCAGTGAAGGTCTCTGATTTTAATACCAAGTGCTTTTCTCTTTGAGAATATATGTATGTGTTTTCCACGTTAATTTTCTGTCTAGATGCATTCCTAGATATTTGGTTTCATTGCTTTGTGGAATTTCCATATCGTTGAGTTTGACGGGTGGGCAAGTGAGTCGCTTAAAAGTGAATGTGACTTGTACTGATTTTGTTTCATTGGACTTTATTCTCCATTTTTTGAGCCATAGAACTTGCAAAAAATACAATATGGAAGTTTCAACTGAAAATACTAAATCTTTATTAATATCAAAAGAACCTAAAAGATGTAAGTTGGAGCTTGACTGCCATAAGATAGAAAAAGTAATGCAATTTAAATAGTTGGGTGTAGATGTATCTAGCAATCGAAATATAATAACAGACGTGCCCGGATATCAGCGTGCCTGCGAGGAATCGTATGGAAAAACAAGTATATGAACATGGAAAATAAAACGCTTCTTTTTCCTGCATTCTACTGCGATAACTACAGGAGAATATAGAACGCAAAAAAGTTTTAAGGGGGTCTTCTGGTCTCCAGCGAAAAAAAATCGATTTTTTTTTTTGCATAATTTTGTTGTATGTGTATGCGAGAATACGCCACAGAAAGGATTTTTTGAAAATCGCATTTTTCCCCATTTTTCTGGGCACCGAAGTGTACCCTCCTCCGGCCGTTTTATCATAAACTTTATCTTTAAACGCGTTTCCCCGAAAATCGTGTTTTTTAAGCATTTTGGTCACACTTTTCATAGTAGTTATACTCCGATTTCAATGGTTTTGGTCTTAAAAGGTTCGGAAAACTTACCGCTAAGTTTCCCCGTGTACGATTTTTGAAATTTTTTTTCATTCCATTTTTATAACCTTTTAAAGTTCAAAAAATGAGCAAAAAAAAATTTTTTTTGCAAATTGTTGCATAACTTTTGAAAAAAATTAAAAAAAAAAAATCTGTCACGGGAAAACTTAACCAGGGCAACTCTGAAGACAACGCATATCTAATTTTTGCTTTCTGATTACCCAGGTGGAAAAACCGTGACCAAAATGGAGACCTGTTTCGTTTGGAGGTGGACGTCTTCAGCGCCATTTCAAGGTCGCGGGTGTTAATTTTTTTTCAAAGTCAAAACCATTTTTTAAAAGCCAAGACATGTACCTTTAAAATAAAAAAATTTTTTTTTTTAAATATTCACAGGATTTGTCACAATCAATCCCCAAAAAAACCCTTCATTTCAGGGCCTCGAGACCAGAAGACCCCCTTAAAGCACCTAACCGGTGCTGTAGCTGATAAGACCTGTAGTTAAATAAACCTCAACAAACTTAATGCCATGCAAGTGGAGAAAATAGCACCCGATAAACCTGCCTATTTACATTCTCCTTTAACCTAAATCTCTCACTTTGTACTTGTTTTGGAGACTATAATAGAAATACTTTTGTATGAAAAATAAAATGAATTTAATTTCCTTACCTTTTTTGAACTTGCTGACCAAGTTCTTTGTAAAGTTGCCCGACTGTTGGACTAAAGGTTTCTGAACCTTCAGCTAATTTGTAAATCTCTTTTATTAAAATATCCGTATATATAGATGTGTCCAGAGTTTTAAGGTATGTGTAGTAATTCATAAAACCATTCGGTTTGAAACGAATTTGAGCTCGCAATGTATTTAAGTCACGGATAATGGCCGCACTGATTTGAGTACGCCAAAGTTCCTCTAGGTCTTTAAGCCTGCCTCGCTGAAAAAAAAATCAAATATATAATTAGAGAATATTACAATGTAATAAATGCATGGAGATACAAAACGTTTTTTAGTGTGCATTTATTAAACATATTCGCATAACATATTCGCCAAGAAGGTTAACTTTAAAATAAGGCACCGAGTACTTTAACTAAATTGTATTTCTCTTTTTTGACCAAAAATAGAAGCTAAAACTTGACTTTTATTGTTCCAGTCAAGTAAAAAAGTGAAAATCTGGACCGACCTCAAAAATAAAAAAATGGCAGGTATTGTGCATCAAGTGGCAGCGACAAAAGACAATGTACGAGTAGAAGGCGAACTTGATACCTATATTGATTGTTAAATCCAGTTCCGGACCATTACTGCAAAAAGGTTTAAAATTAAAACTGATGCATTGTTATGTAAATGTAAACTGCTATTTTATCGCCCACAAAATAACGGTTAACTGCTGATTTGTTTGAAAAAGTCAAAAAAATTTAAATCATATAGGACTAATATTCCGCGGCCTACAAGCATCACATTACTATTTATAAGTGTTGAATGGACAAATTCTTTCGAATGTTTTTTTATTTATTTATTTAAATCTAAAGGCCTCTCCATTTAGCCAAGCTTTAACAAGTGGTGAATAGATGAAGCAAATGGTATAAATGATCATATCTTGGCAATGCTGGAAGAGAGGTCTCTTAAATTACATGTGTTTGTAAGATAGTGAGTTATACCAGTTTTATAAAGTATAATCGGCGAATCTTACTCGATAACATTATTGTTGCTTTCACATGCAAATTTCTCGAGAGAGCAGAGAAGTGGCGAATAGAATGCTCGTTATATTTCATACTAGCAAACCCGCCCCCCTTCGCTGGGCACACTAAAATAGAATAGATATGGTTTAGAACAGAAAATATATGGTTTTCATATTATTTATTTCTTTATTCTTTATTCAAGCGCTTTGGCATAAACAATATTTTTTGTTTTTCTATTTGTTTTTGAGTAAATATAAAATATAAATTGAAAATCAGGAAAAAAGAAGATTGTTTTTAAATTTAAAATCAACGCATATGAATAAACAATCGTCTTTTTTCCTGATCATCCATGAAGCATTGGAGCTTTTTTAACCATTATCCATTTATATTTTTCAAAAAAAAAAAAACGAAAAAAATTTTTTTTTCCACGAACACATAATTTCATTCGGATTTCACATTAAATTCTCAAATTTCGTAAGAAATTATTCACTGTTCCAAAATCCACTCCAAAAAAATGCACAAACAATTTTTACATGTTGCACTTACGTTTTTTCCTTATGGCATTCAAATCAGAAAGAAATATTGACACATTGTAACTCACACTGTAAATTTGACAGTTCAGTTCCGCCTCAAGCGTTAAAAAAGTAAGCGACATTATGGCTGGTTCAAAAGAACGCTGTACCCGTTGCCAGTGCTCCGAATTACAACCAAACTTTACGAAACCCATTTTCAATACTTACTTAACAATGTGCGTAAGTTTGGTTTAATTCGGTGCAAAGACACGGCGGGTCCACGTTTTGGCATACATTTCGAGACCCTAGTCATCAATAGGTATGAAAATTACCCCGTATTAAAGCACTTATCAACAGCTTTCATTTGATACCCATATTGTACATACACAACCAAAGGTTACCCGGGTCCACATTTTGACCTATATCTCGAGACCCCAGTCACGGAGTGGCATGAAAAATACTATGTACTAAAGCATTCACCAACAGCTTCCATTTGATACCCATATTGTACATACACGTTTTGACCTATATCTCGAGCCCTATCCACCAATAGGTATCCAAACTATACGGAAACCATCTTCAATACCTTCTTAACAATGTGTGTAAGTTTGGTTTAATTCGGTGCAGACACGGCCGGTTAGCGAACACAAAAAGTTGACTTTATTTTATATACAATATAAGATTTTTTTCAGTTTGTGTCCGAAAAATCCAAATATCTTACGGAACCCTATTTTTTTCCAAAATAAAATGTAATCCATGTTACTCTTGGATAATGTAGTTTTCTAATGGTGAAAGAATTTTTAAAATCGGTCCAGTAGTTTTTGAGCCTATTCGTTACAAACAAACAAACAAAGTTTTCCTCTTTATAATATTAAGTATAGATATACAGGGTTGGCCATATTAAACTGACCCATCTGATTATTAAAAAAATATGGAAAAAGAAACATTTTTGTGTGTTTCATTGTGAAAAACATTTAATTTAGTTCAAGGAGATTCGTTTACATCACTTTTTGAATATGATATCGCGCAAGTGGCCGCCCTTAGCTCGTATAGCGTAATGTGCCCGTTTTTCGGCGTTTTCCATAGTTTTGGCCAGCGTCTCGGCCGATATGGCGGCTATTTCCCGTCGGATATTGGCCTTAAGTGCGCCTAGTGTCTTTGGCTTGTTGACGTAAACCTTAGATTTCAAATAGCCCCAAAGAAAAAAGTCCGGTGGCGTCAAATCCGGTGATCGTGGCGGCCAGTCAAAATCGCCGCTTTTTGATATCAAACGGCCAGGGAACAAAGTCTTCAATAAGTTGACGGTGGCTCGTGCTGTGTGTGGTGGTGCGCCATCTTGCTGAAACCAGAAGTGCTCCATACCATTTTCACGAACAATCGGCATCACAAAATCGGTTATCATGGCCCGATAACGCTCTTGATTGACGGTCAATGGTTGGTGTTGACCATTTTCAAAGAAGAACGGCCCAATGACCATATCAGCGCAAATGCCACACCAGACTGTAACTGTTTTTGGTCGTGGAGAGGTACCTCTTCAATAATTTGAGGGTTTTCAGTGGCGTAGAAACGGCAATTTTGCTTATTTACGGTTCCGTTCAAGGAGAAATGGGCCTCATCACTCATAATGATTTGATGACGTTGCGTTTTTACAATCGAGAAGGAATTTTGAATGTACAGCTGAACAATTTCAGCGCGTTCTATTGGGGTGTACTGTTTCATGGTATAAATCTCCTTCGACTGACGCTTCCAACGCGGTATGTCATTAGCTGATCTGAAATTACAGTAAAAAGTTATAGGGTTACTCAATGGGTCAGTTTAATATGGCCAACCCTGTATATATTTTGAAATATATATTAAATTATATTTCGTCGAGTAATATTTGTTTAACGCATCCGAGAAGGGAGAATTCGTTGTATTCTTCGAGGTATAAGAAAATGAATACTTTGAAGCAAAAATGGGTAATCACCATTAAAAACAAACGAGAGAGCAAGAAATGATTTTCTACTTTCTCATGATTTCAAGTTGATTAATAGCAAATGTGGTGTATAAGAAGTGATAGTATCAGAAACTTTAATGATATTTGTACAAATTTCCGAGACACTTTTTGCACACGTCTATCTTGTCAATTAAAAATGTATGGTATAGCTTCCAAATAAATATGGGATATTCTAACCTAGAGCGTACAAATACAGTAAACAGCAGTTTCAAGGTATAAGGATCCGTCAAATTTGAGCTACGTCGTATAAAGCCTAAAAAGGAATATGATTTGGATAAGATGAAATTAATAAACTATTAAATGAGCTGGCGGCCGTCGTATACGAATGGGTTGATGCGTGACTATTATTCGAGAGTACGTAGCTTCGAGACTCCGTGTATGAAACAACAGAATGATAGAAAAAGCTTTTTCTGTTAGCGCTCGCCCCTCGGTAGGTAATCGCCCCGAGTGTATTTCTGCTATGAAAAATCTTCTCATAAAAAAACATTTTCCGTTCGGAGTGGTTTAAAACTGTAGATCCCTTCCTTTCTCGAACAACATCAAGACGCACGGCACAAATAGGAGGAGCTCTGCCAAACTCTTAACAGAAGTGTACGCGCCAATTATTTATTTTTATTTTTCATTAAATGAGTAACGACTGTCAAAAATTACACCTAAAGCTTTAGATTATTTAATAAATTGAAATACAGTATTAGACACACTAACAAGATGGCATTAAAGAATTTTTGTATATTTAAAGAAAATCGCTTGAGGACTACATGCATCAGCTAAGTTACTTATGAGTGAAAAAAAGTCCTCATCATTAGTAAATCAGAAACAATTGCTAATGGCGTTGATAAATACGCAGAGTAAAGGATCTAAAATACTTCCGTAAGGCACTTCAGAGCAGGCAATGAATGTTTCAGACGATACGAGGTATGTTCAAAAAAATAAGGTGAAGGTTTCAAATATCGCGGGCTACGTACATTTGACTATCAGCTGGTACAGATTGTTGCGCTAAGCTATTCTAAACATCCTGTAGCTTGACTAGGTCATATGCTTTTGTTAAGTCAACGAAGCACATGTTCGCTGGCACATTAAATTCATTAAACTTTTCGACAATTTGTTGAACGACATATATTGGGATCACAGTAGATCTATTCGCTCGGAAGCCCTGTTACTCCTCTTGTACGAGGTGTGGTCAAAAAATAAGGTGAAGGTTTCAAATTTTGCGGGTTACGTACGAGCACATTCGACTTTCGATTATTATTATTTTTTATGTTGGTACACTCGTCTCAAAGATATGTTCACAGTTTAATTTGTTTGTGAGAGGCATAAATAGGGCAAGTTTTAGGAGCTAGAAGCGTTTTTCTGAATATTAAAAAATGTTGCTAATACATTTATTTCGATTTATTTATAAGTTATCAAAATCTTTATAATTAAATGTAATTAAAAACACAGGTGCGTTCGTCGCATGAGCATCGCTCAGAAATTTTTGAATGACGTCAACGGTAATCCAGATTTGCTTAAAAGGGTGACAATTGGTGACGAATCACGGATATATGGTTATGACATCAAAACCAAAGCCCAACCGTCCCAATAGAATAGTCCAGGAGAGCCAAGAGTCAATGGCAGAAAATCGCCGAACATGCAAAACACTTGTGTTAACATGCTATATTACCGTCAACATATCTTCGAGACGAGTGTACAAACATACACATACATTGCGCAGAACGCAATCGCGCAGGCACAATATTTTATAAGAACGTACAATTGTTGGCGTATGCCGATGATATTAACATCATCGGCCTTAACAACCGCGCTGTTAGTTCTGCCTTCTCCAAAGTTCTGCAGCGGATAAAGATCCAGCAGCTACGCTGGCTGGGTCATGGCGTCCAAATGGATACAAACGCTCCGCACCGTATTCGATGCGGTACCAGCTAGTGGTAGAAGAGGAAGGCCTGCTCTGCGGTGGAAAGATCAGGTGGAGAAGGACTTGGATTCACGCCAGTTAGCACAAGAAAGAACGACTGGCGCGCTTTGTTAAACTCGGCCAAAATCGCGTAAGGGGTTATCGCGCCAATTAAGAAGAAGAGAAGCAGTGGTCATCGGTCACTGGGTAATCGGAATCTGTGGGGATCCTGCAGATAAAGAGACTATTGAACACTTTCTTTGCAAAAGTCCGGGTCTGACGTGTAGGCGTTTGAGGTTTTTTAGTGTACCTTTTTGGGATATCGTGAGGCAGTTATCCAGCCTAGATCGCGTTTCTCTCCTCCACTACCTTAACAGCACTGGATGGTTGCTGGTAGCTAGTGGTCTACATTATGGTATCAAAACGGCACTCTAGTGCTACGTGTGGTGTACCCGTGGTACTTTTGCTATCTAATCTGCCTACCTATTGGTCTTTACTGCTTCTAAATCATTTGGCAGAGGGGTTTGTATCCGGGTCAAGATCACGGAAGCAGTTCCTGAGATGGGTATCCAACTTGTTCATTTTAGTTTTCCTAATATAGGTAATTTAGTCAGTTATTCTATATTTTATTTTATTACAACATACGAATTAAAAAAACATAGAAAATTAATATGATACATGTATTGTTAGTGATGCACTACTCTAGTAATATCAATTATATATACCAGCATATCGGACCAGTTAACATCCGTACAAATGCATTAAGTATTATTACTTACACAATATTCAGCATTTGCCAATTCCTTTGAACTTTCAATTGATTTGATTGTAATGCATCCATCCAACTCAACCTTCAGTTGTTCACGTGCCAAGTTTTGCAGTTCCGCTTTATCATACTCACGCTTCGATTTCGTCTTATTTGAGGGTAGTGAAAGTGGAGTGGTCTTTGGCGCGGAATTTCCTACTGGCAGAATGTGTTCATTTAAATTGTCAAGTAGCTTATTATTGTAGCTCAGTACTGGTGGCGTATAAATGGGAGAAAAATCTGGTTCAATGCGTCGAATAGCATCTAGGGCAATGTCTCTTTGATCAGCAGTAAACACTGATCGGTCCATTATTTGATTTAATGTTATCCCCTGAAAATAAAATAGTTGTAGTAACTGTTTTAATACAGAAGAAGATTTATCACATTTTTGTTTGCCATCTGCGCAAACTTTCTAATTCGCTCAATATTATCTTCCGACGACTCCACGCGTCCCAGACATTCAAATATTGCGGCGAATGTTTGTTCGTTAAATTTTAATTCATCTTCTTCGATTAATGTGAAAATGTCTTCAAATCGTTCAAAGGACCCCTTTTCCGCTAAACCATGAAGCAGAGTATTATAAAAATCAATCGTAATAAGACTCTTAGTTTCTGATTTTTTCTTTGCTCTCTGCCTGTATGCTAACAATGTAGACATACCGCGGTGGACCATACCCGCGGAAACACAAACATTAAGGTATGCTTCCAAATTAATTCGAAGTGCCTTTTCCTTTGCAAAGCGTTCCTGTTCTTCACTATTATGAACTTTTGACTTGAACCTAAAAACATTTTCAAATAAGTCTCATTTATTCGATGATACTGCTAAACTGCATATGATCCCTTTGTAAATACCGCCTAATTTTGAATACATTTTAGGAAGAAGAAACAACTTATTACTTCAAGCACTTTAATAGATTTTGGCATTATAGGATTTTTTTAGAAGTGTTACGCTTGTATGACGGACTACATCAAAGCAAGTGCCAAAACAGTTTTATATAAAGTTAAAAAACAAAAATATCACTTGAAATAAATATATGTTGTTATTAATACAGACAGCGAAGTTGTGTCGTACCTTTTTTTAGTATTTATAGTCAGAGACAAAAAAAGTTGAAACATATACCAATGGATAGCATATGTGGAGACGGTTTGCACAATGTATTAAAATAGATGCATAAGTGAATAGGTGCAAGTAAAATTAATCACACTATTTTACCTGTATTAATAGGATAAACAAAATCAACTTGAAGAAATTGAAAAAGAACGTGCACAAACAAACACTGAAAAGGAATTATTGGAAGAGCGAAATAAATTACAAGCTGAACTAAATGAAAAGGAAAAAAAAATAGAGAAGACTGAATCAAAAATTGGGAATATAAAAATACTTTAGGAATTAAAATATTTTTATATATATTAATTTAAAATAATTTGTTGTTTAATAGGATTTCTTGATGTTTTGCGTGAAACATATATTGATAAAATTAATAAGTTGCCACAAGGACAAACAGTTAATGAAATTGGTATATTAATACCTAAGTGAATTTGCATCATTTCAAAAATATTTTTTGATAGTAACCAGCAAAGAAGATCAAGAAGGGGTATTTTGGGAATTGGCGATGACGTGGAACGCATAAATAAGTTATTGGGATCGTTCGGTAGAAAAGGGGCTGATCTCAAGGATATGAAATGAGCTTATTTATATGTATACGATCAAGGAATAAATATAGAAGTTGTTGTATTAATGCTAATAAATCATTGATGAAACAACTGGAAACTTATATATTGTGAATCAATACTATTATATTATAAATTTGATTCAGAAATTATGATGGTCATGGATTAATTAATGATTGTTTTTTATTCTGCTTTTTCAAACAAAATTAATTATTTTCCCTAATACAAGAAATTAATTGTTTCTCATTCATAAATAGAAAAACAAATTATGATATTTGAAATACACAAATATAGGATCGCTTAATATAGGTCAAATAGGATATTTTTCACATTTAATTTTAATACATCTATTCACATATATCATGTAAAAAGTTTCAACCTAAGCTATCCATTTATATATGTTGAAACTTTTTTCTACGACTATATCCTATGCTCTCCGCATTTATATAACGTCGAATAACGTCTAAATTTCGATGTACTGGCGATCCTAGTATATATAATTGGCGCGTACACCTTTTTTGGGTGTTTGGCCGAGCTCCTCCTCCTATTTGTGGTGTGCGTCTTGATGTTGTTCCACAAATGGAGGGACCTGCAGTTTCAAGCCGACTCCGAACGACAGATATTTTTATGAGGAGCTTTTTCATGGCAGAAATACACTCGGAGGTTTGCCATTGCCTGCCGAGGGGCGACCGCTATTAGAAAGATATTTTTTTCTTAATTTTTGGTGTTTCACCGAGATTCGAAACTACGTTCTCGCTGTGAATTCCGAATGGTAGTCACGAGCCAACCCATTCGGCTACGGCGGCCGCTGTAGTAGTATGTAGATAGAGAGATAATATTACTTTGTGCCCGTTTTAGTAAATCGATGAAATTTAGACATAATATGAGCTCTATTCGTCAGTTTTTTGTCGTATTTTATCTCTCAAAGCTTCAATTTTTCCTGGTTTATTCACCTAGTTTGAAATAGCCCGGCAAAAGATAGTCCAAAGGTCTTAAAACGGGCGATCTCGACGACCGATTGTTGCACGTTCCCACGGCAGTCGGTTCTACGTTACCGGAACGACCCGGATTTATATTCGGTCAAGGACTGTCACTTCAGCAGCATTCCTCGTACATGCATGAGAAATGTTTATGCTGCTACAACAACAACCACCACCGATTTGTTGCAGAATATCGTGAAATTATTCTTTGCGGAAGTTTTGTTTGCAGTAAATTGATTACTTCCTTGGATATGCGGATGGTATGTCGCACCGTCTTATTGAATTACACATTCTCAATACCCATACAATACAGTAGATTAAAAGACGCTTTGTGTTGACGGTAAGTGCATTTCCAGCTGCACGAACTAATCGACTCAAGCGGACGCCTAAGGGACTGAAAAATGTGTCCGCTTATGAGAAAAGTGTAAAAAAGGTTAATATTAAGTTATGGGATTGTTGTTTGCTGAAAAGAAACCAATTTAAAAAAATTCTTAAAGTTTTGTGGTATGAACTGAGAAAAGTGTCCGCTTAACGGAGGTGTCCGTTACGAGAGAGTACACTGTATTTTTACACGGATTTTATGAAATTTTAGATTCTACTTAACGTCTGTCAAAAGAGACGCCAACGCACTGTGATAGCTCTCAAAACAAAATATTACTAAGAAAAAACTCGAGCTTAACAGACTTTGTAATAGAAGTCAATCAGTGCATCGATCCTAAGCTATGGAAATCTTAATTTTGCAACTTTTGCAGTTACGTGGTATTTACAAATTGTTCATACGCGGTTTAGCAATGTATGTGTATATATATGTAGACTAAACAGCAAGTCAAATGTAAATAAAAACCTTGTTTTAGACTTGGTCACTGCTTCAGCTTCTGCTTTCTGCGGAGTATGTTTCAAAGTATTTAATTCAATACTGTCGGAAGAAATAAAAGGCTCATCGGTCACTAACGGATCCAGTAACTCTTCAACATCATGCTCTTTTGAGACAGTACAACTGCTGGAAATTAAATATGTACATAGTTTAATCCATGCAATTTTTGTAAGTTAAAAAGCGAAAATACTTATGAATAAATACTTATATACGCATATTTTTATATAAATATATATATTTATAAATATATGTTTCGTGTTCCGTGTATAAGAATCATCCTCGGTTCAGTCGAGATTTTTAGAAAACAATAACTCACTAAAAATGTATTAAGGGGTTAGGGGTAGTCAGAATTTTCAAAAAATTGCATTTTTTGTTGCATTTTCTAAAGTATAATATCTTAAAAATATTGTGTGAAAATTTACGTGAATCCGACAAATACGTTTCTTGTTATTCAACAATTAACAGAGGGCGCTCGAGAGCTCCGGCGCGCTCGAGAGCAAGTAGGCTAGCTTCAAATTCGTTTTTCTCAAAATTATGTTTTTTTTCTATTGGTGAGCACTGTAACCGCTTGTTAGATTTCAATAAAATTTATACTGTTTTTGAAAAACATAAAGAACTCGTGCTATTCGAAAGACTTTTTTTCAAAAATTTCGATTTTTTTTAAACATTTAATTGTCGGTTTTTTTCTCGAAAATCTGAAAAACATTTTCTGAGGCCGCCATATTTTTAATTTTGAAAAACAAAAATGCTTCGATTAGGCACAAGATTATCTATTAATAAAACTAATTTCTCTTGTTCGATTGATTTTAGATAAATCTCCGAGGACTTGTGATGATCACCGCAAGGGACTTCTGGAGAAACTCGCTCCACACAAACACTATAACTTTAACAATTATTAATTTAATAATAATAATTTTAAAGGTTTGAAACTTTTTATATACCTACTTATACATATTGGGGGCTGGCGAAATCCTCCACTGAACCCTTCCTGAGGATGCCGGCTGGTAATAAGTCGACCCCCACGACCCAATTATTATTTAGATGAGATAAAAAACATGCCCACTATTTATTTGTTAAATTCCGTCCGTTTGTCTGATTTGCTTTCGGTTTATTATTTGCTCGCTCCAAACCGACAATGACCATAGATATGCACACAAATAAATTCAAGTAAAAAGCTGATTTACCTGAATGAATCGATTGGTATTTCGCAGGAATCTTGACATTCATTTCCCACACTTTCGATTATGTCGCGATAGTTGTTGAAACTCTTGATGATATTTTTGATGTCTTCTGTATTACTTATGACACGCTTTGTATACTCTTCCTTTCCAAAAAAGATCAATGGTTTGTCATCATAAATTCCTGATTCCAGAATTGTATGGTCCATTTCATCTATGGCGATTTGTTTGTAAATCGCTGGTTCTGCCTTTATTTTAGGGGTAACGTTTTCCATTACGTTTGAGACTGAAATTTTATTTTTTAATTGCTTTGCTTCCCTGGCGCGCTTTTCAATTATTTGAGCCTGCGTTTTCGCTATAAATGCCTGCAATTTTTTCGCTCTAAGTCTTTTTACGCGTGATTTTCGCTCGTTGGCTGACTTGTCGGTTACTATAGGTGAAAAATAAATAAATCTATGTATATAGAATAGATATTATCGAAAATATTTTCAAAATGTTTAGTATATTAAAAATGTGCAGTTAAACTTATCCTGCGTTTACTAGTATACATTCTATCAAAAAAGTAGCGAACATTTTTCAATAAAACGGAAAATAATTGTTTAATCATCAAAATTTATTATGTCGCCTTCAAAATAGGCTTCATTCGAAGCAATACACATATAAAAACGATTAGTCCAGTCAACAAAGCATCTTTTAAACGCGTTTGAAGAGATCTTCTTCAGCTACTTCAGCGAATTCTCCTTAATGGCCTTTATCGACTCAAAGCGGTGTCCGTGGAGTGGCAATTTAAGTTTTGGGAAAAGGGGGCTAAATCCGGTGAATACGGTGGTTGTTCTGTTCGCTGATATTTGTCGAGTTTTTGGTCAAAAAAGTGTTCACAATATACGCCTTGTGAGGCGGTGCGTTGTGATGGTGCAAGAACCATCTTTCCAGAAATTGGGCCATTTCCTCTCTCAAACGTCGCTTAACTTCCAAATAATATCCTTTATTTACCGTACAACCATTTGGAACGAATTCCCAGAGCACAACACGAAGATAATCAAAGAAAACGACTTTCACTTTTGACCGACTTTGACGTGGATTTTTGGGTTTCGGTTCATGTGGACAGCGCCATTCAACCGCCTGTTGACTGGCTTGCATGTCAAACTCATATACTCACGTCTCATCACCTGTTATGATGCGTTGGATAAACGTTGGGTCCAAATTCACTTGCTCAAGCATGTCTTCAGCCACCTTCTTCCGATGAATTTTTTTAAATAAATTCAATTCTCGTGGAACAAGTCGAGCAGCCACGTGTCTCATGCCCAATTGACGGTGTAAAATGTTGCGAATTGATTCGTGCGACACGCTAAGGTCACGAGCTATCTCCCTCAAACTTAAATTATGATTTTCCAGCACCATTTTCTTGATTTTGTCTACGTTTTCATCCATTGAAGACGTTGATGGGCGACCAGATCGGGCAAATCTTACACGACTTCTCGACCCTCTGCAAAATCCTTATACCATTCGTAGACCCGTGTTTTTGATAAGGCACACTCGCCATAGACTTTGTGCAACATTTTCAACGATTCGGCACATTAAAACTCGTTCAAAACACAAAACTTAAGGCAAATTCTTTGTTCGATATTTTTATCCATAGTGAAAATCGCAATTGACAGATCACGCTCAAACTCTGCGACACTATAGAGCTATAGAACTATTCCAGATATTTTTTTGACATAATGTATGTATGTGCATTAATGAATTTAATTTCAGTAAATTTAGATACAAAATCTTAGCACACTAATGGAAGAAATTAAGGTATCAAAATAAATTTCAAAATTTTTGACTGTATCTCAAATAGTCGTACGTGAGTATATATTTGAATCTTTCAATCAAGTCGCGTTCAAGTTTTTTATGTTTTTTTGTTTGTGTCCATTTTTTCTTGACCAAACCATTTTATGGGCCGGACAACTTATTTATCTATCTTTAGTTTGTTTTTTGTTGACCTGTTGTTGTTGTTTTAACCTCGATATGGCCGCTTCTTGCTGAGATATCGGACTTAGAATCGAAAAGCATGGTTTTGCTTTTGATCACCGAAATGATCACACAGAATATGTAGGAGCGGAATTAACCCTCCATCGGACACCTTTTTTAAAACCTTCTATAGGGCACCCGGGTGTGGCCTTTTTTTCGTCCTGTTCGAGGATCCTTTTTAAAAGGTTATATTTATCAATTGATAGAAAATTAAATTTTAGGAGGCTACCTGGAAGCTCATGTTGTTAGCTATAATAGAAATACATATGTTAAATTCACATCCAAAGTCGAAAAAGCCATGCTGGCCAGACCTCATCCATTCAACCATTATCTTTATTTACAATGCAGTTTAAGTCTAACCTAAGATTTTGCCCAAATTCTTTTTGAACAAAATTTAACTTCAACTTAAGTTGTAAACACGCGTATTTAATTTGTTTTTATCTTGGCAAGCAGCGTATTATTAGCTCTAAATCAAATTAAGAGGAACGAAATAAAAAAATAAATCAATAAATTATGTTTAACAAAATAATGAATATGAGGGAAACATATTCAGTTCGGTGCACTCGTTAGCGAAACTTGTGAAGATATATTTGAAGCTCACATATTGTATTAACTCACCTTCCAGAAGTTCAACATATTTAGAATACCTCGGCTTTACTATGCGTTTCTTCTTTTTCCTTAGTGTTTCACCTATTGTAGATTGCGAGCGGAAGCCTGGACCGTCAATAAGCATTTGCCGCTTTATCAAATCGAAGCCTAAAAAAATATTTTAAATAAAAATAGATAACTAAGATATCTGAACAATATCCTAAACATTGGAGCATTTTTAGTGTTAAATGTTCATAATCGTTGTTGACTACATTTGTATGTAACAATTTTTAAATTTGTACAATGCACTCGGATATTATTAGCAAAACTTATGTTGCCATAATGGAGGTAAAGTCGCATCTATACCACGTTGTCAATAGCAGGAACGACATTTACATGTGCATATATAAATTCGTCTTGGCTACGTCTTACCACATATGTAATTTTCTGCAAATTTTTGAAGATGAGAATAATTTCGGCTTAATTCAAATCTTTGTATAGAACAGTTGTTTGGACATTTGCTGAGCAGCAAACGAACATTTTGAACGCTAGTCCACTTTGCTGACCAAATGCGATGCATTTTAAATCGGATTTACCAATATATGAAATACTAATTTTTGATTCCCGGTATTAATTTAATAAATAAGTTTCCTGTATTTTTCTTGCATAATTAAAAAAAAAACACTAAGAGCGTAAACTTAATACAGCTGTAATCACATGGAATAATAACACACTGAAGCTAGCTGCGATTCAGTATCAAATGTTTACGCTAAAGATCAATACTACCGACTTATTTTTTTTCAACCAAGAATCCTTCGGCAGTGTTCATACAGGGAAACTTTTCTTGCTCTGGGCATCTCCGTTGCTTGCAATTCCTTAACGTCTCAACACTAAATTATTGATGAATCATCAATCGAGACAGCAAATTGAATGAGGTTGGCAGCCGGTTCTACGTTACCGGAGTGACTCGAATTTTTCCCGACCAAGGGCTGCCGCCCCAGTAAACTAGCCCTGTCTAGTGCACCGTATCCCAGGTTGGCAATTCATGCCGTGAACTATTTTAATGAGCAATGAGCTGTCATTTTGAGTGTTTGACATCCAATTGGTATTGTTTGTTACGCTCACATAAGGTTCAAATAACTTCAACTCAAAAAACTTCACATTACAATATTAACAAGCCATTCACTGAATATTTAAAAAAAAATAACTTTCCTTTGTCCTGCTTATTTCATTTGTATTAAATAACTTTAAATATTTCGTGATATGAATCACCAACTTCATTCAATGAGCCGTTACGACTGGTAATTTCATTAAAATTTACCATTGAAAATCATCAAAAATTTAGTGACGAGACGTTAAGTTAACAAAATGATTGCTAATTTTTCTGCTGGCATCCACTACTACTACACAAGCTTTAAAAGTAAAGGCCATGTCAGATGAAACTTTTATTTCGCGTCAGATTTGCATGAAGGATTTGCTTTGGCAACTAATATTCTAGACAGACGGTGGCGTTAATCGGGATTAACGACTTCATTTGGAATCATCTCAGGAATTAAGTTGACAACTATACTTAATTAACAATTTAGAAGAATTCCCGATGGCAAATCTGCCGAAAATCGACATTTAATGAGCCTTTTCTTTTTGCCAAGAATTAGCAAGTGGCGAATAGAGCAACTGGAAGAAATGAACATATGTTGGTAACGCAGGAAGGGAGCTGCCTTAAACTACATGTGTTGGTAAGGCAGTGCGTCTAATGAGATATTTGTTGTTGTTGTAGCAGCAATACTGACCCCTGTCAGTGTAGTGTATACTCGCTAGCTGCAAATCTCACTCGACAACTTTGTTGGTGCTTTCGCATGCAAATTTTTCATCAAGTTAATCGATCATAGAGAATGCGAGCGAGGGAACGATGAATAGAGGAGGCCTTTGGTGTTTTTGCTTAAGCGTTTTGGCGGAGTTGTTAAGGCAAATTGTAAGTTTTATGATAACATTAAAAACAATAGAATATCGAAAAAGAAATTAAAATAATATCTTAGACTTGAAAAATTTACAATAACAAATATTTTTAATATGTGTATTAGCTATAATAATGCTTTTTATTGAGAAATATCTAAATTTGGAATCCATCCCTATGCAAATCAAACGCAGAAAGTGGCGATGGATAGGTCACACATTGAGAAAACCACCAGATAGCATCACGAGAATGGCACTGGACTGGAACCCGCAAGGGAGCAGAGGTCGCGGTCGACCAAAAACCACTTGGAGAAGGTCAATGCTGAGCGAACTAGCAGATGCCGACATATCATGGGGAGAATATTGTCGAGGCCCTATGCTTCCGAGAGGAGTGAACCAGGAAAAAATTCAAAACAAATTTATCATATATTTTTACCTTTTTGGTACGATTTTCTATGAAATGTAATCATATATTATTCAATCATTTAATATAAAAGGCGTCAGGTGATCTCGGCTGTGAGCATTTTTTGACGACCAGCTGAGAGTGTTTTTACTTATGAATCTGTACACTGTATACATGTGATAGTCATCTAAATTGTTTTAGTATCACATTTGGTTCGTGAACATCCGCATTTTATAACATTATTTTAATAACAGTACCAAAATCTCCTAATCAATATCTTCGAATTGCGCGCTCTTTTGTGACTATGTTTCGGTTTACTGTCTACGAAAAGTCAGAGACAGTGACGAAGAAATTGGGAGATTTGTCAATGGATTAATGAAAAGGTGTGAATGTATTGTTATTGTTTTTGTAAAACTGTCACGTGTAAGCGCCATGTTAGAATGAGATCGATGACCGTACGTAATAGCTTGTGCACATACTTGTTGTTGGATTTTGGATGATGAAAATAAAAAATTTTATATAGTAGGTTCATGCACCCGACACGCACACATATAAGCTACTGGACATGCATGCTTGAACGTCGGCAGCAGCTATAACGTTTTGCGCTTATGTCCCGAACGCAAATAGAAATATGCGGTTTACTTTTCAAGTATGTTGAGTATTTGGTTCATGTAAAGTCGGTATCACTACCTGATAAAGAGGCATTCATGGCTTTCTTACTCGATAATTCTTTAGTGAAGTCTTATCGGATTTTCGCTTGCTGGGCATTATTTATAAAGGAACGTTTTTGGAAAATTGTTAATATAAAATGTCTTATTTTAAGCGTATAAGGCAACCAAAAATGACAACTCAAGCTCTCTTAGAATTCGATTTGGGAGAAAGTTCGTCAGATAGTGATTTCAGAATAGAAGATCATGATAGTGAAGAGGAAGATCAAGACAGTAATGATGCAGTAAATTCTTCCGACAATAGCACGGATGGTAATGACAGTGAATCGGAAGATTTGTCCAATGAACATGAAAGTGATAATTTCACCGAAAATCTAAATAAATCTTTAATTGATCATGGCTCCGAACCACAACTCAATGGTTTTAAAGAAATATCGAAAGTTCTGCAAAAACTAGACACTAATAGATATATAGAACCTAAAGTACCAATAAAGCCTATATGTTGTGTTTGCTTGGGAGATCGAAGTGATGACTCAAATGAGATCATTGAATGCGATGGGTGTGGAGTATCTGTACATGAAGGCTGTTACGGTGTGAATGATAATGTAAGCATCTCGAGCACTAATTCTACATGCTCAACAGAACCGTGGTTCTGTGAAGCTTGCCGTGCCGGTGTTTCGGAACCCATTTGTGAACTATGTCCAAACAAAGGTGGAATATACAAAGAAACGGATGTCGGGAAGTGGGTACATCTAATTTGTGCCCTATACATTCCAGGAGTTGCTTTTGGTGAAGTTGACCAGCTCTCCTCTGTTACTTTATTTGAAATGCCCTATAGTAAGTGGGGGGCAAAAGTTTGTACACTATGTGAAAACTCACGTTTTGCCAGAACGGGTGTTTGTATCGGATGTGATGCCGGCATGTGCAAGACATACTTTCACGTAACTTGTGCCCAGACTTCTGGTTTTCTAACCGAAGCACATCATGAAGAAGCTGAGGCGGCCGACCCTTTTTTTGCCCATTGTAAAGTGCATTCGGAGAAAGAAATGATGAAACGTCGTAAAAGAAATTACCATAACCTTCGCTTAAACATGCAACAAAAGTTGAATGAAAAAATTATATTAAAGCATGACGATCCTTGTCCAGCACAATTACGTATACATCGAAAACTCTTAAAGTACCAAGCTAAGTATTCGAATAACAAGAAATTGAAGCCTGATCCGTGGGTACCAACCCAAAAGATGTCAAGGCTGTTAACAACTTCCGCCTCGGCATGTAAGCGTTTATTAGCCAAGGCCAATATAATGGCGGTTGATGTCGAACTACTTGAACGCCAAGAAGCGCAGATTGCAGCATTATCAGATATTCGTAAAAAATGGCACATAGCTCCTGCATTTAGTGTGGAATTTATTGGTTATTACCTGGATCGAATTTCGCGCACAAAAGAGCTTAAATCACAGCTTTCTGAAATGATGGAAAATAATTTTAACCTTTCTCGGGAGCAAGATATCCTTCGCACTACCTATGACGCTAGATTGGACAAGAATAAAGAGTTGAAGTCTAAGCAGGTAAATATACGTACTTATTATTTATATTGATAGTTATAGTTATAAAAATACAAAATATAAGGAAAAAATCTAGATCTTCATCATGCTAATCACAATTTTATAAATACTGAATATTCATTTTTTCATTGGCCGCCGTAGCCGAATGGGTTGGTTCGTGACTACCATGCGAAATTGACAGAGAGAACGTAGGTTCGAATCTCGGTGAAACACAAAAATTAAGAAAAACATTTTTCTAATACCGGTCACCCCTCGGCAGGCAATGGCAAATCTCCGAGTGTATTTCGGCCATGAAAAACCTTCTCATAAAAAATATCTGCCGTTCGGAGTCGGCTTGAAACTGTAGGTCCCTCCATTTGTAGAACAACATCAAGACACACACCACAAATAGGAGGAGGAGCTCGGCCAAACACCCAAAAAGGGTATACGCGCCAATTATATACATAATATTCATTTTTAAATGTATTGGGAATTTTTTATAAGTTTATTTAGTTAATCTTATTAAGTTCATCTCTAGGTAGGTAGGTATGTGAAATGGTTGAAGTGCCAGTCTGGCACTCCTCTGGCAAGTAGCACTGAAGCGTCGTTTTAATACCACTATGAGACCTCCAACAGGCAGATATCTACATACAGCCAGCCAGAGCTGTTGATATAATGGAGAAGATTGATGAGACTTAGTTTGGTGCACTGCCCCAGGCGTCGAAGAAAGGAGCACCTAGTGACCTTAATCGTCTAGCTGCCAAACTCGGACATTTACTGAGAAAGTGCTCAACAGTTTCCTTCTCCGAAAGGTCCCCACAGCTTATGCGACGGGTTTAAATGGTAACCCCAGCTTTTCCGAGTGTGTGCCGATCGTCCTGTGACCCGTAAACACAAGTACGAGTTTGGAAATTGAATGGCGAGGAGTCCAAAAGACTTTCTGAGTAATGAAGAAGGAGTTTCATTTTTCTGCGCTTTCCTGAGAAAAAATTTGTACAGTTCCCCTTTAACAACTGTCAGGGGGATGTCGATGACCGCGTAGGAAGTCTCTGAGCCAAATTCAATCACCTTCCTAGCAAGCTCGTCAGCAATTTCATTTCCCTCTATGTTCCTATGTCCTGGAACCCATATCAGAGAAATGTTACCTGTACACCCAAGAGATTTGATCCTCTCCTTACAAGAGTTTACTAATTTCGTTCTGCACCACGACGTCGACAGAGCCTTGATCGCGGCTTGACTATCGGAGAAAATGTTAATATCTCGCTCGCTCCCTAAGCATTTTGCTTCTCTGCAGGATCGCAAATACTTCCGCTTGAAAAATACTACCAGTATTCGGCAGTTTAAAGGAGATAAATAAATTGGCTGGTTTAGAGAAAACCCTTGCTCCGACTCCCGATTCCATAGTTAGTGAAGACAGAGGTGCAAGCTTCGGTGCAGATTTTCCCCTCGACCCAATCCTGCCTATTTGGAAAGATTGCCCTAGCACGACTCTCAATCTCTAGTTTGCGGATAGAGAGATCTGTTCGAAGTTCGGAGAAATACGGTGTTAACTGACCAGAGGCCATTCTCCTTTAACCTGATTGCACTTTGAGCTGCGAAGGAAATAACGTATAAGTCGGTGGGAAGTAAGTGCAAAACGATATTCAGGGCAGCACTGGGGCAAGTTTTACATGCTTCGGTGATGCCAATGCATGCAGTCCTTAAGTTCATATCTACAAAATATTTGTTTAACTACAGCGCTTCCCCGACTTAAATTGGTCTTGCCAAGTTCTAATTAATGAAAAATAAATTTAAATAAAACAGCAACGATTTGAGATATCAAATTGATTTTAGCTTAATTTTAAACATACTTTCATGCTATTATACAATAACAAATAGCCACTTCGGCTTGACGTAGCGCGAGAGAAAATGATCGAATTCGCGGAATTATTTTTATATGACAGAAAATGCTCAACATCGCAAGAAAAAAAGTTTTCAAAAAGCAGCGCGATTTTTGAACGGCTTAAGTTTGAATGTAAACTAAGCCTGCTTAGTGCGTTTAGCTTCACCCCTCGTATATCGTCACTTGATCAACTCTACGCAGGAAAGAACAAAGACTCGATCAGAACTCAAGGTTCTGACCTCAAAGCACAAAGGGACTGGACCACATGGTTTGCAGGTGCTCACACCCGTGTTGCTCTCGCTATCAGGTACCCCCGAGCTAACCAGCCCAACATCACCACCACCATCTTTCATTCTGATTTTATGTCCGCGAATTAAGGTAGTAGTCCGGTGTAACGACCGAAATTTCGACGTTTTTTCATTAATCTTTTTTAAAAAGAGAATAAAATACGATCGTTTTAAAGTTTTTCCATGTTTTTATTGGTGTTTTGAAGTATATAAAAAAAAATTTAAAGTTAATTTTATATTAATTTGTTTAAAATTTTTTACGTCAAAGTGAAGTCCTTAAAAAAAAGATGAGTTGGTTCGGGGAAACACACAGCGTTCCAAAGTCATCTGCAATAAAAAATTCAAAGAGATTATTATTCTAAAAAATATACATAAAAATAAAAAAATAAAAACAAAATGGCGGACTTGTGAAAAAAGTTCTTAAAATCTAATTTTTTTCTTCATAAATTGTTTAAATTAAATAGTTTATTACTCGTATTAAAAACTTAAATGTTTTAAAGGTCCGGGATCTAGATATGTGTGTCTAGAATAACGGGTTAAATTTTTAGCCAAATCGGCTGAATAGTTTTGAGTCAGTGATTCCCCGAAATTTCAAAAACATGGTTTTGAGAAAAACGCGTGTAAAGTTTCGACAACAGATTTTTTATAAAAAAAAGAGGTTGTCTGTAAAGTCGGTTTACTGACGATAGTTTAACGTGACAACGTCATAAGAAAATGTTGATGGAATGGTTGCAATTTTCAAAACAAAATTTTAATTTTATTTGTTTGCACACAGGAAGAAGGCATATGCAAATACAAGTATGTGAATTTATATACAAATGCGCATATACATACATACATATGCTCACTCAAGTAGGACAGAGCCAGATGTCGAACGTTGCCGAACGCGGGGGCCGATTGTGCTCTTTGTCGTTCGTTCCGCGCTCTCGCTTGCAGTTCAAGCACATTAGCTTACATTTGCTTGCCTACGGAATAGATTCGTATATTTGATATGTCTATATGATTTGTATGCATCTTTACATATAGATTTATTCTTTTTGAAAATTGCGCGAAATTGTATATGCATATGCATGTTTATATACATATATTACTATACAACATATCTTATAAGGTATGTGGTAAACATTACCATACATTTTTTCCTTCATATATAATAAAAAAATTAATAATAATAACATTAAAACAACAGGTATTATTAACATACTTGGTTTTATTTTAAATTCTTCAAGTGAATCAAATTAATAATAATCAATAAGAAGGCATATGCAAATACAAATACGTGAATTTATATATGTACATTTGCGCATATACATACATATATACGCTCACTTAAGTAGGAGAGAGCAAGATGTCGAACGTTGCCGTTCGTTTGCTTTGTTTGCTTTGTCGTTCGTTCCGCGCTTTCGCTTGCAGTTCATTCAATGCAATGAGCAAGGTAACACTAATGAGCAAGGTAACGACACATTTTTTCGTGCGTGCAGCCTGTTAAATCGAATTATAAGACGTTATCACGTCAAAATTATATTTACATTAATCAGCTATGTCTGGTGCATAGAGCAGTCCTTCCGTTTCATCACAGTTGTCATTTTCAGCAGCTTTTAGAGCCCTACGCAAAGTTCTGGCCTCTTTACAGTTGGCTTCTGCAGTTTTCTCTGCCCTCAAAATCCGTGCATTGTCAACATCGTGATTAAAACGTACTTGAAACTAGAGTCATGGTTTACTTCAAAATCACTGTTCTCTTTTAGTTTTTTTGCGCTTGTACTCACAAAATCAGTATCAGCTTCTGCAGTAAATTGATTCCCCTTAAATGATCTCTTTCTTTCACCTTTATTCTTGTGCCAACCTCCACTAAAGCGTTTGTTTCCCATTTTAGAGCAGTGTGTATTCGTCGAGTGCAAAACCTTTACTGATGAACTGCTCGATGGTACAGATCAGTATATTGTACCAAATTCTTATATTTTGTCTATGTAAGTCGAATTTTTTGGTACTATACGTATACCTGGGTATACCGGGAGTATACCTGGGTTATACGTGGGTATATGTATTGTATACCGGATAATAAAAGAGGGGACGGTCAGAGCAGCTGCTGCTGGCGTGCCACACGCTTTGATGTCATGAGTTGTTTTACAGTTCAATATATTGTTTATAAGCCATCAAAAGCATTTACCACTCAGTTTTGTTGAATTTTTTTTTCTCAAACGTAATAGTGTGATTGCGTTATACCTATTTGGCTGGAAAATCACAACCAGCTATTGTTCGTGAGCTCAGTCACCTCATCTATACTTCTATACTAGTAATATTATAAAGAGGAAAACTTTGTTTGTTTGTTTGGTTGTAATGAATAGGCTCAAAAACTACTGGACCGATTTTAAAAATTCTTTCACCATTCGAAAGCTACATCATCCACGAGTAACATGGATTATATTTTATTTTGGAAATAGGGCTCGAGATATAGGTCAAAACGTGGACCCGGGTAACCTTCGGATGTGTATGTACAATATGGGTATCAAATGGAAGCTGTTGGTGAATGCTTTAGTCCAGAGTATTTTTCATGTGAATGTGTTTGTACAATATGGATATCAAATTGAAGCTGTTGGCGAATGCTTTAGTACAGAGTATTTTTCATGCCGCTCCGTGACTGGGGTCTCGAGATATAGGTCAAAACGTGGACCCGGGTAACCTTTGGTTATGTATGTACAATATGGGTATCAAATGAAAGCTGTTGATAAGTGCTTTAATACGGGGTAATTTTCATACCTATTGATGACTAGGGTCTCGAAATATATGCCAAAACGTGGACCCGCCGTGTCTTTGCACCGAATTAAACCAAACTTACGCACATTGTTAAGTAAGTATTGAAAATGGGTTTCGTAAAATTTGGTTGTAATTCGGAGCACTGGCAACGGGTACAGCGTTCTTTTGAACCAGCCATAATGTCGCTTACTTTTTTAACGCTTGAGGCGGAACTGAACTGTCAAATTGACAGTGTGAGTTACAATGTGTCAATATTTCTTTTGTGATTTGGATGCCATAAGGAAAAAACGTAAGTGCAACATGTAAAAATTGTTTGTGAATTTTTTTGGAGTGGATTTTGGAACAGTGAATAATTTCTTACGAAATGTGAGAATTTAATGTGAAATCCGAATGAAATTATGTGTTCGTGGAAAAAAAATTTTTTTTTTTTTTTTTTTTTTTTTTTTTTGAAAAATATAATGGATGATGGTTAAAAAAGCTCCAATGCTTAATAAAACATATAAATTGAAACGAAAAATTCATGGATGATCAGGAAAAAAGACGATTGTTTATTCATATGCGTTGATTTGAAATTTAAAAACAATCTTCTTTTTTCCTGATTTTCAATTTATATTTTATATTTACTCAAAAACAAATAGAAAAACAAAAAATATTGCTTATGCCAAAGCGCTTGAATAAAGAATAAAGAAATAAATAATATGAAAATCATACATTTTCTGTTCTAAACCATATCTATTCTATTTTAGTGTGCCCAGCGAAGGGGGCCGGGTTTGCTAGTAGTGAATAAAATGTTTGTGTATCGCACTATAAAACGTTACAATGATACTGGTAGCATTGCAAAACGCTATGGAGGTGGACCAAAAATAACCGCAACAACGCCAGAAATGGTTCGGAAAGAGAAGGCTCGACTTGACCGAAATCCACGTCGAAGTGGAAGAAAAATGGCCAAAGAACTGAAAATATCGCAAGACAGTATTCGACGCATATTGAAAAATGAGCTCAAGGTCAAGGCTTACAAGTTCCAAAAAGTACACGATCTTTCACTCCAGCAAAAAAAAAGTTCGGTGCGAAAGAGCAAAGGAGTTGTTGCGCTTGCACGAACGTGGCGAACTTCCTAACATTATGTTTTCTGATGAAAAAAATTTCCCAATTGAGCAGTTCATAAAAACTCAAAACGATCGTGTTTACTTGACCGAACGCTCATACGAGAATTTGAGCCTACGAATGGCCACTCGAAGCAATTTCCCATCGCAAGTAATGGACCGCTGATGGACGCTCTCCAATCGTTTTAATCGAGGCTGGTGTCAAAGTGAATGCGACTTATTATCGGGAAAATGTTTTAGAAGTTGCTTTAGAGCCGTGGACACGCAAACATTTCGGTCATAGACCATGGACGTTCCAACAGGATTCGGCACCGTCTCATAAAGCTCGTGTGAACCAAGAATGGTTAAAAAATCATGCTCCACACTTCATTTAGTCCACACAATGGCTTTTGAATTCGCCAGACGCAAATCCGATTGAGTATTCCATCTGGTCCATTTTGGAGAGCAAGGTGAGGACTAAAAAATATGCCAGTATGGATGCGCTGAAAAAAGCGATTATACGAGAATGGGCCAAAATACCTCAAGAGCACATTCATGCAGCATGCAACTCATTTTTTTACCGTTTGAAGGCTATAGTCAAGGCAAAAGGTGGTCAATTCGAGCTAAAGTGAATATATGTCAAAATTGTAATCATTTTTGAACAATTTTGTCTTTGAAATCAATAAAAACTAATTTCACACAAAAAAGTTATGGTGTTTTGAATAGGTAACACTTCATATCGTTCACCCTGTATATATAATTGGCCCGTACACCCCTTTTGGGTGTTTGGCCGAGCTCCTCCTCCTATTTGTAGCGTGTGTCTTGATGTTGTTTTACAAATGGAGGGACCTACAGTTTCAAGCCGACTCCGAACGGCAGATATTTTTATGAGGAGCTTTTTCATGACACTCGGAGATTTGCCATTGCCTGCCGAGGGGTGACCGTTTTTAGAAAAACCTTTTTCTTAATTTATGTATTGTATTTCACCGAGATTCGAATCTACGTTCTCTCTGAATTCTCTTTGTCGTTCGTTCCGCGCTCTCGCTTGCAGTTCAAGCAAGGTACATTAGCTTACATTTGCTTGCGTACATAATAGATTCGAACATTTGATATGTCCATATGATTTGTATGCATCTTTACTTATAGATTTGTTCTTTTTGTTTGAAAATTGCGCGAAATTGTATATGTATATGCATGTTTATATGTTTTGGCATAGGACATAAGTATGGATAAAGGGTGTTTTTTTAGAGGTTAGGTTTTCAAGTTAGCACTACTTTTTTCGTAGCTGGTCTTTTTGACAGCTGTCACTTGATTTATGCTCAGTTTGGTTTGCTATTTCATAATGAATAGACTTACACCTGAACAACGTTTGCAAATCGTGCAAATTTATTACGAAAATAATGGTTCGGTTCGCGCGACGCATCGAAGAAAATTTTGTTCAGCGATGAAGCTCACTTTTGGTTGAATGGGTATGTCAATAAGCAAAATTGTCGCATTTGGAGTGAACATAATCCACAAGCCATTGCTGAGACGCCGTTACATCCTCAAAAAGTCACTGTTTGGTGTGCTCTATGGGCAGAGGGAATCATTGGTCCATATTTCTTTAAAAATGAAGCCGGCCATAATGTTACAGTCAATGGAGAGCGCTATAGAGCCATGATTAATGACTTTTTCATGCCTGAATTGGACGATGTTGATGTGGACGACCTTTGGTTCCAACAAGACGGCGCTACATGCCATACAGCCAACGCCACAATCGATTTATTGAAGGAAACTTGCGGTGAGCGCATTATCTCGCGCCGTGGACCTGTGGCGTGGCCTCCAAGATCGTGCGATATAACACCGCTGGACTATTTCTTGTGGGGCTATGTGAAGTCGCTTGTCTACGCAGATAAGCCCGAGACGATTGACGTCTTGGAAGAGAATATTCGGCGCGTTATTGCTGACATCCTGCCCCAATTGCTGCAAAAAGTGGTCGAAAATTGTTCCTCTCGGCTGGAATTTATTCGAGCCAGCCGCGGCGGCCACTTGCCCGAAATCATTTTTAAAACATAATGGCAAACCCTTATCTTTATAATAAAGCTAAATTCTTGGCCATAACTTTAATTATATACGTTTTATTTCATCTTGAAAACCTAACCTCTAAAAAACACACCCTTTATTAGACTATGAAATTGCACCAAAGTATATGTATGTATGCATGTTTATATACATATATAAGTATACAACATATCCTATAAGGTATGTGGTAAATATTACCATACATTTTTTCCTTCATATATAATATTAAATTAATAATAAAAACATTAAAACAACAGGTATTATTAACAACTAGTCGACACTAATTATAAATTCGGTAAGGATGATCATGATACGCTTGGTTTTATTTTAAATTCTTCAAGTAAATCAAATTAATAATAATCAATAAGAAGGCATATGCAAATACAAATATGTGAATTTATATACATATGCGCATATGCATACATATATATGCTCACTCAAGTAGGAGATAGCCAGATGTCGAACGTTGCCGAATGCGGGAGCCGATTGTGCTCTTTGTCGTTCGTTCCGCGCTCTCGCTTGCAGTTTAAGCAAGGTAACGACGCATGAGCAAGATAACAACGAATAAGCAAGATAACGACGATTAAGCAAGATAACGACGAATGAGCAAGATAACGTCGAATGAGCAAGATAACGACGATTGAGCAAGATAACGATGCAATTTTTAGTGCGTGCAGCCGGCTAAATCGAATTATAAGACGTTGTCACGTCAAAAAAACGTTTCGAATTTCATAACGTCCATAGAATGGTTTTCAAACTCACCAGACGGGAATTCTCTTTGGGCCATTTTGGAGAGGAAGGTCCGAACTAAGAGATTCACCAGTCTCGAGGCGCTGAAAAAAGCCATTGTTCGCAAGTGGGACAAAATACCTGCAAGTCACATTCGAGGCAAAAAGTGCTCATGTCGAGAAAAAGTAAATTGATTCTTAATTTTGTATTATTTTCACACATTTTTTACTTTGAATTGAATAAAAGTAATTTTCCAAACTAAATGTATGGCATTTTTCATTAGTTACATTTCGAGTGTCGGACCCTGTAGTACAGAATCTAAATTCGTGAACATTATGTAATGGAACTAGGCTATTGATAAAAAAAAACATCAATGGGTTTATGCCTAATTATTCTCTGTTGATGCCAAGTTCGATGTGGGCATGCAGCATTTATTTAAAAACATTATTTTTGCGTCTAATATTTGCATCTCTTTAAAAAATAAAAATAATGTTTTTGAAGGGAAACTTTTTAGGTGTCCATGGACGAGCGAGAACAGAGAGTAAATTATCAAGGCTATGCAACGTTTTGGGCATTTTCGTTCCGCGAGAGAGAAAAAAGATATAACGTAGAGGAAAAGAAGAGAGAGAGCTATACCTTATATATATCTTAGATACACATTAGGCTATTTTTATTGAGTTTTTCCTTGTGGTTGCTAATTTGTAGTGAAAAATAACACTGCCTACTTTTAGGCGCTGGTTTGTTGGTGCAAACTTGTAGGAAATATATTTTTGGTACCTACGGTTTCGGGCGTTTTTTTGGTCCCAATTTTTTGGCGTTTTTTTTTTTGGTGCCTACTTTTTGGCTCTTATTTCCGTTTCCTGGTTAGTGCTTGTGCGTACTATAAAGTGCTATCCATTCCGGCATCGGATTTATTGGTATTGCCCTTCGGTAATTTGTGCCGTTGCTACCGTACTGGAATCGGTGCGTTTGTGCGGGTGATAAACGCTCGGAGTAGTGCGCGGTGTTGCAACGGCTTGTGTCCGGCGTTTAATTACACCGGTCGGCTCTTCTCCGTTTTTTGTAAATTTTGTCTATTTGTATTCTCTGCAAATGTTTTGAATTTATTTAGATATATATTCTTTTTCTCTCTCTCTCTCTCATTCTCTCTCGGGTCTATCCCTCTTTCTTTTTATGCCTTGAATGTTTCACTTCTGTTATGTCTACTACGCTACATTCACTTTTTTTTAATAGGGGTAGTTCCTCGTCAGGTAATATAAACTTCTGAGTTCATTTTTGCTGTAGCAAAGCTTTATCAAAATTCCTCTCAGATTCGGCTAACAGTTATACTACTTTTTGTTTTTGCCTTCCACATACTCTTCAATTTTTAATATGTTTTTCTCTGTTTTCTAGGAATCTTTAATATTAAAAATATCTCAACTTCATAAAGAAGTCAGCGTTATGTGCCCAAACAAAATATTTCCTAATCCAACTAATATCGGCCACGCCCAATGCGAGTCTAATAAATCTGCGTCAACACCACCTAGTAGACCTATTTCAGTTCCCACAGCTGCTGCTTTGAAAATGGGAGTTGGATTTCCCCTGGCACATCTTGGCCCTCCAGGTACAAAAGTAGACTCGTCACGGTTGCTCAGCACCCATGCCAAATCTTCCCCCATAGCTAGGGGAGGTGCTTCGTCAGCACCAACTACGCCCACGCTAAATGTACAGACATTTGAATGTGGTATATGCAAACGTACTACCGATCAGCATTTATTGGCCAAATGCGACACTTGTCAATTACACTATCATTTGAGTTGTTTGAATCCGCCATTGACACGCCATCCAAAGAAGTCTAAACTTTACGGGTGGCAATGTTCTGAATGTGACAAATCTGAAGATTCTGATGGTGTGTCTGAGATTCCTAAAGGACCACGTAAGTCACGCACACGTTTTAATAAGGATGGTTCAATTATTGCTACACATGTCCCCGAAACGGAAAGTGATTCTGGACCACCATCTAAGAGACGGTCAATAGACATTTCAACTCTTAAAAACCAGACAGCTAAGAAAAAACTCAATATTTCAGTTCCAACTACAAACGAAACTGATATAACTACGAAGACTCCACCCAAGATAACTGGGTTACCGCCGTCAATTTTGGGCAGAAAAAGTAAATGCTACGTTCCTTTGCAAAATATAAAGAGAAATCCTCAGTCTCCAGCACAACAACTGCAACCGTCATCTTCGAAGAAGAGCAGTAAGTTCATATGCTCATTCCTGTTGGCCAAATATCTTTTTTTTAATTTTTGTTCTTTTCTACAGCAACTCAACAAGCCCATACCCTAATTTCTGATGAGCCTTTGCTTTTGGTAATGCCGTCTGCTACAATGCCTCGGGCAATGGGTCTTATTCATACTCCTGATCATGATCCCTTGGCGTTGCCAGTGAATAGTAATACTACCGTTTCCTCTATGGAGGATTCCTCTGACCCGAATAAGCAGGCAAGAAAGCAGAAGAGAAAAGATAAACATAAAAGCAAACATAATATTTCATCAGATACAGAAAAATCGCCAAACAAGGAGCATAAACGGAAACGTAAGAAAAAATTACACGGTCATGACTCTGAAAATCCACATGAATGCAGTGGAGTTAGCATTCCAAAAATTAAAATCAAGTTTAAAACGTTGCCACTACCAGGCGAAGTTACGCCAGAGGCTCAGTTTTTTTACGTATCAGCCGATATGGTGCGTTCAGCTGAAGAGGCGTCACGCCCTACTTCCGTTGAGACTGTAGAAGATCTAACACCAATTTTATCAGAAGAGAGCCATGTGGAGAGAGGCAAATCAGGAACAACAGTTAATAATTCACCAGATGCAACAGTCATGAAAGTCCCGCTCATTACCCGTAAAACCAGCCCAAGAAAAACAGCTGGTAAAAGAAATTTGCAATTGGCTCACTCAAAATCTGTCATAATGACTCAATCTTCGTCAAGTCTTGATTGCTGCATTTGTAAGGAAGTGGGTGCGAGCAGCAATATTGTAACTTGCGATGAGTGTCGTAAGCACTATCATTTTAAATGCTTAGACCCACCGCTGAAAAAAACACCAAAAATACGCGGTTACTCATGGCATTGTGCTGATTGCGATCCTACAGATGAGGAGAAAAAATTATAATTTTTACCATTGATGAGAATTTAAATTATTTCTTGGCCTGTTTAAAATATTGGCATACATATACGTGATTAGTATTGATAATTGAATCATAATTGGTCATAGTAATTTGATTAAACAAATAATTTCCTTCCTTCGAAACAAAACATATACCGGAACGACCCGGATTTGTGTTCGGCCAAGGACTGTCACAACAACAACATCACCGCATAATTCTTGCAATTACAGTGCACTCGCGATAACTCGAACTAATTAAAACAGGCGCTGTTCGATTTATCGAATTTGTTCGACTTATCAATTGAGTGTGCTATGTTAAAAAAACAGTCATCGATATCGATTTTTCGATCGATTGTTGAAAATGGAAGCCAGTAGAAAATTTCTGTAGTATAGTTTCGTTATACGAATTACATTTTGGTTCATTGGCTGGATCAATGGTGTCACATTCGGCGGCATAAACATAGTTAAAATTAAACCATCCTCGGACTTTAATTCGATTTCGTTGGGATGTGATGGGGCATTATCAATTAGAAGAAGAGCCTTCTCAGGTAGTCCCCCATCTTTCAAATATTTTCTTACCTAAATATTAAAGTCATTTAACTTGGTTAAAAAAATTGTTTTAATGAATCTGGATTTTACCTGCGGCACGAACGAATTATGAAACCAGTCTTTGAAAATCGCCGAAGTCATCCAGGCTGATTTGGAATTTTTGTACTCCACCGGACAGTTAAAATTTTTGAAAACACGAGGATTTCTTGCTTTGTCAATAACGAGAAGTTTAAGCTTATGGTTGCCGGTAGCGTTAGTGCAAGCCATAAATTGCCTTATCTTTCTTTTTTATAAGACTTATGGTGGACTTGGCTACCCCATATTCCTTCGCTAGAGAAGTAACACTACGTCCACGTTTAATTTTGTTAAGGACTTCAGCCCTCTCTTTTAATGTTAAACACTTCAACCATTTACGATCCATTACTCACGTGCACTGATACACTAAAAAAAAAAATAAATAATTGGCGCGTACACTTCTGTTAGGTGTTTGGCCGAGCTCCTCCTCCTATTTGTGGTGTGCGTCTTGATGTTGTTCCACAAATGGAGGGACCTACAGTTTCAAGCCGACTCCGAACGGCAGATATTTTTATGAGGAGCTTTTTCATGGCAGAAATACACTCGGAGGTTTGCCATTGCCTGCCGAGGGGCGACCGCTATTAGAAAAATGTTTTTATTAATTTTGCCTTCACCGAGATTCGAACTAACGACCTCTCGGTGAATTCCGAATGGTAATCACGCACCAACCCATTCGGCTACGGCGGCCGCCTGATACACTACAAATGACAAATTTAAAGCAATTTGGTCAATGCAATATGTTGTTCCCAGAAAACTAACGGGATATTAACGCCGAAATATTCATATGGACAATACACTAGTATACATATAATTTATATACATATACTATTACATATGTATCTATGTACAAAATGTACATGTTTGAAAAGAATGTGTGTACAAATAAATTTGTTTTTTTGTTCGAGTTATAGCGCTTTTTTATTGTTCGAGTTACAAAGAAGTCAATAGGGGAAAAAATGTGTTCGAGTTAGCACGTCGTTCGACTTAGCGGCTATTCGAGTTACCGCGAGTGCACTGTATATCAAATGTATTGAAAGGGTCATAAAAGTATATTTAATATAATGCTTTGTAATATTTGTTTTCATTAATTTTCAACATATTCTAAATAGGGGTTGTCAAATGTTTTAGAAGATCAGCTAAAAGATAAATCCCACTAAAAAATGTAAAACATGTGTGCCGTACTCTAACCGATTTCGGAAGTCGATCGCCGTCTTTCTTTTTTCTCCTCATTCTATTCTACCGTTGTGAGTTGCGTTTTATAGCAACTAACTTAAGGACTAAATAAACAAGGATTCTTTTGCTGTTTTACAAATCGGCCATTTCTGGCAATTAATCAATCTTGATAATAGAGTTTAAAATGGCTAGTAATCTTTTCGCTCCTTTTATTTTGGTATGATTTTTTTTTTTACTTCCGATTGATTTATCGACGATCTTCCCGCAACATAGTCCCAAACGATGGATGTCCAATAGTGGAATTAGTAACCAGCGTAAACCTGCAAACTGTCAACCTATCTTATCAGAACATCATGTACTATACATAAAAACTCACCAGCGATGAAATTTGGAGCAAGTTTATTTTTTCTGGAAAATATTCTTTCTTCTAGATCAAATTGTGCCGTTCGCCCTAATTGAAAATAAATAAAATAAATTTATAAAATTTACACTTTTTTCCTTATATAATTGAAAAAAATGTAAATTCCTGTTATTTATAAGAAAATAAATAATTAATATTTGTTTTACATAAATTTCGCTCACCTATAATATTTTAAATGTTATACTAGGTTCACATATGGCCACAGATTATCTACTTTTTCGATCTAAAATACGTTCCCATATATGTAGATGATCTACTTTTTCGTGCTTAACTCCCAATCCGTAATTAAAAACGAAACGTTCACCCATAAATCCACCAAATTAATCTACCCGTTCACATATGGAAGATTACCTGCAAAACTGACCAGGAGCTGTCAGTGCTGGTTTGAGAGGCTTTTCTTCATAGACATTATTTTGGTGGAATATTCGGAGTTTTTGGTTTCCTTAATTATTATTAACGATATGAAGAAAATACAAGGAGAAGGAATAACTAATTTAAATGCGCAATTGTCTGCTAATAATAAACAGTTGGAGGAAATCCGTATGCGAAGTTTACTGAGATTGTATGCCCAAAAGTAAGATTATTATCTAGGATTATTTTATAATCTCAGATTTTGGGAGAGAAATTTTGTATGGGAAATCGCGCTTTTTAATTAAGGATTTTGAGTTAAGCGCGAAAAAGTAGATCATCTACTTATATGTGAACGTATTATAAGGAAAAACTAAATAAAGTGGATGCCGGCATAGAAAACAGGCTTGTAGACATAATTCTAGTGGAATGTTTGTTAGGTATTATTAACTATGCATTCATATAACAGAAAAATAGCGTGTGTCCATAAACGTGTATCCCCTTATCACTTATTATAAAATGTAATATCGAATTTCGAATACGTACTGCTACCATAATTTTTTGAAACCTTAATAAACATCGGCCCCTATTATGAGCAACATTCGATCTTCGACTGTAGTCGAAAGTGCTGATCGAACGAATTTTCATTTGGCATTATGGTGCTCATTCGTTGAAGAATAGGACTATTGTGAATTTCGATCGCTCGACGCATTTACAATAGATAATTTTTTCTCAGCTGATACAGCAAATCAAAATAAAAGAAAAACCGATTGTGTTGAAATTCTTTGCTAACATTATTTTTAAAAGGTAAAAAAAGTATTTTTTGTGAAAATGAGTACAACGGAGTTGTGGTTCGACGATTCATCGGACGATGAAAGATTAGTGGAACTAGCTAGAAGTAGAAAACAGTTGAGGGACGCATCCAACCACCTAGAAATGGCTTCCACTGAGTAAATTTAGAATTTTCAAAATGTGTTGACGTACTTAATATTACAGAAATTTCCTTACAGATTTTTAAAGAACTTTAGATTATCTAAAGAGCCGTTTGTGAACCTACTGTCCAGTACAGAAAACCAGTTGCAGCAGTGCACCCGAGCCAAATTGATTCCAAATATTTTAAAGCTAGCCACAGTTCTGCGAGTTTGTGCTCAGGGATCGTACCAATTGAGTATTGGTAATGAAGGTATGCTAGGACTTGCTCAACCCAATGTGTACGATGATGCTGAAGATATTGAAGTGGAGTCAAATAACGGAGAATTAGAAAACATAAGAAATGAAATTTTGAGAATATTATAGAAAAATCTAAAAAGTATTAAATAGAAACCTTTACACCACACTTTCTGTTTTATTTTTGTTATAAATTTTCTTTATTCAATTATTCGTCATTCGAAAAAAATATGAAAATGTATTTCTATAAACATCACAAAAAAAACCATTATTAAGCTTAATCCATTTTGCTGCCGTTCTCACTGGTGGTCCCAAGCAATTCAGCTCCGTTGTAAATTCCTCCCATTTTTTTGCTGCTTGAAGTTTGGTGCAAATCCCTTTTGCGAATTGTGGATTCGCCTTTCTAATTGTTGTTTGGTACTCACGACTTTCGCCCTGCATAATATTAACAAAATTAGTATATATTTATTATTTGGTTACTATAAAACCATAAATAATCGCAAACAACTTACACTTTAACAAGTTTTCCCACTATACGCTACACGATCGAAAGCAAAATTGCATTCGACTCTAAATTCGGTAAACAACGAAAATTTCGATAGGGTTGCACCGCTCATAATACCAAATTGACTTTCGATCTTCGACAACCAGCGAATATCGAAGATCGAATACAACTCATAATAGGGGCCATCGTTTACGGATTTCCTTTAACCTTTTATTATTAGCAGCTAATTGCACAATTAAATTAACTATTCGTTCTCCTTGGCTTTTCTTCATAACGTTAATAATAATTAAACAAACCAAAAACACATATATTCCACCAAACCACTCTCCAAAACAGTATTGACAGCTGATTGCCAGGTAATCTGCCATATGTAAACGGGTGGATTAATTTTGAGGATTTCTTGGTAATTAATGCATATGTAAACTTACTTTAACTCCCAATCCGTAACTAAAAAGCCAGATTATCCTTATAAAATTTCTCTCCCGAAATCCGAGAACATGAAATAATAATACGTTGACATATAAGTAGATGATCCACTTTTTCGCGCTTAACGAAAAATCCATAATTAAAAAGCGCGATTTCCCATACAAAATTTCTCCCAAAATCTGAGATTATAAAATAACATACAGATTTCCTCCAACTGTTTATTATTAGCAGCCAATTGCGCAATTAAATAAGCTATTTCTTTTTTTTGTATTTTCTTCAGATGTTTAAAGGAACCAAAAACACCGAAATATTCCACCAAAATAATTTCTAAGAAGAAATTCCTCTCAAAGCAATACTGACAGCTGATTGTCAATTTTGCAGGTAAATGGGTTTTTAATTGTCAATTTTTGTATGTGAACGGGTAGATTAATTTGGTGGATTTATAGGTAATTAATGCATATGTGAACGTATTATAACTATTTAAAGTTATAAAGTTATTTATAAATTGTTAAGAGTCAAAAAACAAAAATTTCTAAAATTATGCATACCTGCACAGAGTAGGTAGATGACTGTTCGTTCATCTGTCTGTCCGTGCGACCGATAACTGTGGCAAAATTTAGTATACTTCATTGAAATTTGATACTCATATTATTTTTCGTCCACTGTAGTTTTGTATAAAAAATGGACGAAATCAATGTAAAACCGAGTCTGCCTCCGGTATAACAATAATTAATAAACAGAAATAAAAAAACTTGATAACTCCTTTATAAGTGAGTCAAAATTATTAAAATTTGGTGGAAATCATGAACTTAGAAAAAACTTCGACGCAAGTAAAATTTGAAAAAAGGTGGTTGTCATGCGCAATTTTGGGTAGATTTAAACCCATTTAGCAACTTAATAAAACTCGCCTAAACTTGGAGGATCCGCAATTCATTTAAATCCGACTTAATTGTTATTGAAATCGGATAAATAGAATAAAATCTCGTCCTGGTTAAATTTGCGTCCAGTCCTCTGATATTACAAACTATAACTCTCATCATCTATGAGTTTCTTTAATTCCAAAAATTAACAGCAATTGCAAATTAAGTTTTAGTAAAATGTGCGCGGGCCTGAATTTGTGGGCCTTCCGTAATGAGTCCTTTTCGACCGTCGCCGCATATATTGCTTTTTATTGAGAAATATCTGAATTCTTAGTCAAGTTTTAGATTTTTGATACGACTTTCTTTGAAATTTAATTGCTTTTTTTATGCAACCTATTACATAAAAGAACGTTTTGGAATCAGGTGATCTCGGCTGTGGACATTTTTTGATAACCAGCTGAGAGTGTTTGTACTTATGGATATGTACAATGTCCGTGTGTACATGTAGATATGAAATGCATTGTTGTAATGATCTGTTGATAGAACCATTGAAAGTTTACCACTTAAGGACTAGATTTAGTCCATTTTGAAAACTATAACCACACAGAAATCGTTCAGTGTTCTTTTATGAGAAAAAATTTTGTCACTTGAAAGAACGCGTCTAAACGCAGTTGTTTCGAGTTTTGGTGCTTTATTAAAATTCAAAAGCTGGCAGCACTGTATGTCGCCAATGTAAGAATCTATCTATGTTATCAATGCTATGGATAGAAGTACGCATTGGGTCTCACATTGTAATTCGAAATGTGGTTCAGAAATCTAAATCATTTGGAACGCAGTTACTTTTCTTCAGTACGCTACTGCGCTACAAATAATTCCAAATCCTTCAAATCAACTGCTGAAAGTAAAAATCACTCATGTCTTGATGGAAAATTAAAAATGGTTGGCTGGCAAATACACAATTATGGTCATACTGAAGAACTGCAGTACGCGAAGGGTCTAAGGATGCCGCAGATCCAAAGTTCTTCTGACTGTTTGGTTCGCGTTCACGCTACGACAGTTAATCCTATTGATGTTGCAATGTTGGGTAAATATCAACAAATTGTACCAATTTTTCAAAACCAAATTTCTTACATAAACAGAAGGGTATGGATCGAAAATGTTCAACATGTTGCGATGTAAATTTTCAAGTGCGATAGAATTTCCTTTAATCCTGGGCCGTGAATTTTGTGGCGAAGTTATACAATGTGGAATGGGAGCCAAAAATGGAGTTCGAGTGGGTGAGCGAGTATGGGGTGTGGTTCCTCTGCAATTAAATGGATCACATGCCCAATACGTTGTTGTACCGGATTATTGCGTAAATTGAAAGAATTTTTAAATATTTTTATACAAATATAAATCGATTTTTAGTTATCAGCAGCTCCCAAAGGTTTATCTAATGAACAAGCAGCATCTGTTCTCTATGGCGGACTGACCGCATGGTCTGGGCTTTACGTTACTGGTCGCTTAGGCGGCATTTGTGGTGCAATATCCAGTACAGGCGGCGGTGCAAATAAACGAGTTTTGGTGATGGGTGGCTCTGGTAGTGTAGGGTCATTGACAATACAAATATTAAAATCACAAAAGGCTACTATATTTGCAACTTGCAGTGAAGATGCAATTGAACTAGTAAAAAATCTAGGTGCAGATTATGTTGTAAACTATAAAAATGCCACAGAGTTCGATGCGTTGAGCAGCTATGCACCCTTCGATATTGTCTTGGACTGCGCGGGTCAAGGAATAGAGCAGGCTAATAAAATTCGTTTCCCGTTTCGTCAATATATAACATTTTCACCCCCTTTTGTACGAAACTTGGACAATTTGGGCTTTGGTTTGGGAATGATAAAAAATGTTACCGATATGGTCGAAACAAATACAAAGGCTATATATTCAAATGGTGGGCTATTGAAATGGGGCTTCTTTACGCCAGCTCCGCAAGGAATTGAACTGCTTTCGCAATTGGTAGAGAAGAAACAGGTAAGTGGAATTTTTTGACCGTTTTGATTAAATATTTCATACAAGTGTGTCCATTTCAGCTGTTGCCGCTCATTGATAGTTCGTTTACTTTTGAACAGTTGCCGGACGCTTTTGATAAGATGCAACGAGGGCATTTGCGTGGCAAACTTGTAATAACTGTGCCTTAATTAACATTTATAATGAGCAAAGTTTTATATCGAAGTCTAGCTTTTAAAAGGCAGGTATGTATACGATACAAATTTTCCCACAGTGTTCCGTTCTGCGTACCCCAATGAGTTCTCCCCTCTCCAAATATAGCTGAAACTTTTAATTTTCGAGTTCTTTGAAGTTAGTTTTTTTTAATTTGTTAACCACAAAACGGCTTTTCCGTATGAAAATGAGTACTGATCTCTATTGTTTTACTTTCACACACACTTTATATAATTTAAAGCAGTTAGTACCTTTTTTACTTTAATTATTATTTATAAAATCTTAATAAAATAATTAATTTGTACTCCGCAATGGAAAAAAGTTGTTCGAATTCGCCAAACACAATTATGAAAATGAAAATGCTACGACAGATAATGGAAACAGACAAGGTGTAATAATTTATATTTGGCGGCTGTCGTAGCCGGATGGGTTGGTGCGTGACTACCATTCGGAATTCACAGAGAGAACGTAGGTTCGAATCTCGGCGAAACACCAAAATTAAGAAAAACATTTTTCTAATAGCGGTCGCCCCTCGGCAGGCAATGGCAAACCTCCGAGTGTATTTCGTCCATGAAAAAGCTCTTCATAAAAAATATCTGGCGTTAGGGGTCGGCTTAAAACTATAGGTCGCTCCATTTGTAGAACAACATCAAGACGCACACCACAAATAGGAGAAGGAGCTCGGCCAAACACCCAAAAAGGGTGTAACGTGCCATTATATATATATTATAATTTATATTTAATCGTTTCGATTAATTTTTCAAATATATCTTCAATTGATTGCTAATTAATATGGCTAATTATTTGGCAATTTAGTATATATATTACTTCAGCGTCGTTTAGCTTCTCTGCATTTAAGTATCTTTGTCTGATTTCCTTCAGTACAGGGCACCTTCCTAAGAAGTGATACATGTCTTCTTCTTCGTTTGAGTTGCATAGTGTGCAAATTTTTACGGCGTTTCCATAAGCTATTGCATTCAGTTTTAACAAACCACATCTTGCTTTAAATATTGTTGTTAAGTCAGTTAACCGCATATCTTCTCTAAAGTATGATTCTCCTTTTGAGTGATCTAAGTGTTTATATATTCGTGTGGTGATTGATAGTGCTTTTTGTTTTGCCGTGTTTAAATTTTAATTAATAAAAGCTGGGTACAGCGATCTTGCCAGCCCGTATCAGTTATGTTTTATTCAAGCTTTAGGCCAAACTCCATATCTAAGTCATTGAGTTTTTTGAGCCAAAACACGTTTGTTCGTAATTTGCACTGTGTAACTTTGTGCGGGAGTCTACTGCTGTTGTAATTATAGATAGTTTTCCAAATGTATTTCATATGTAATATAGTTCTAACGAATATAAGTAGCTATGTTCTACGTTAGTTTCTAGCGTTATTGCATAATTCGGGGTGAAGTCAGGTGATTTGAAAATTCTTTTAATAAAATAACGCTGAAGTTTATTTACTTCTTCGAACAGCGTATAACCCCATATTTGAGCGGCATATGCTTGTATGGCTCTGCACACAGCCTGAAACAGCTTCCATTTAGCTTTGTATGAGATGTATGGCTTAGCTAAGAAATTGTTCCATGTACTATTAATGCTAGCTTTTGCTGAATTAGCAAACGCCATTTTGGATGTGAGAATGACACCAAGATATTTATATTCTGCTACCACTTTTATTTCCTCAATTTGTACCACCATTTTTCTGCCTTGGCTAGTTGGCCACCTTTTCTAAAGACCATCATCTCAGATTTCATTAAATTTACTTCCATGTTCCATTCAGCGCAATATCTTTCTAGTTTTTTAATCATAGATTTGCGAGACATTATGATAATCAGCTAAGAGACAAATATTATCAGGCGTACATTTATTCCATCAATCAGTAGACCACCTTTCAAACAGTCATGTAGATCATTCAGGTATAATGTGAAGAGCAAAGGTGATAACGGACAACCTTGTTTCACCCCTGTACCGGTTTCAAAGTAATCTGATACTTCCCTTCCTGTCCAAACTGCTGTTTTCGTATTCGAATATATATTTTCAATCAGATTTGTTATTTTGTTGGATAATCCTATCTGTCGAAGTTTGTAAATTAATGGCCTCCTGGGTACCCTGTCGAAAGCCACTTTGAAATCCACAAAGTATGCATAAACTTTTTTGTTTTCGTTAAACTTTAAATGTACTATAGATGCAAGATTTTATATGTTATCCACCGTTGAGAAGTTTTTTCTAAAGCCGGCTTGAAATTCAGTGAGCATGTTAATGTTTTCTATCCAGTTTGTAAGTCTTTCATTAATCAATCCCATTAAAACTTTTGCAATACAGTTCATAAAGGATATTTTCCTATAGTTACTTGCTATATTTGCATTTCCTTTTTTTAATATTGGGGAAATATTGTTTTAAATAATGCTTCGTCGATTCTTCCGGTCTCGAAGATGATGCTGAATACTTTCGTTAGCTCCAAGATAAATTCTGTTGAGGCAGCCTTTAGTAGCTCATAAGGGCATTCCCATGGCAGCCGGTTCTACGTTACCGGAATGACTCGGGTTTTTCCCGACCAAGGGCTGCCGCCTCAGTGAACAGCCCTGTCTAGTGAACAGCATATCACCCCACCCCTTACGTCACAGGAGCAACTCCTTGCAGCAACCTTGCTCCAAATGCTTCTCCTCAGGGCTGGAATTGAATCCAACCCTGGGCCAGAAGTATTCTATTGCTGCGTCTGCCATAAACGGCTCCATCCGACTTCCACCTCGGTTAGGTGCAACAAGTGCAACGGGTGGAGCCATCTTAAGACCTGTTCAGGCCTTAAGACCCATAGGGAGTGGTCCACACGGTATGTGGCCTCGTGTTGCTCCCGCCAGCAGGCGTTCAATGCCTCCACGATCGTCGTAATACCTACATCAATTTTTACCCGATTGGCCACACCAACGTAGCGCATCGGCATTTACTCACTGGAGGTTCCCCTGCTTCCAGTCTTTTCTGCTCCAGATTAGAATCAGCGGAGCATTTCCTCAATGAATGTTTAATTTTGGAGAGATTAAGGAAAAAACACTTTGGCTTTGCGAACCCAGCGGCTACTCTAAAATATGTAACATCGCAAAACAATTTATATATATATAATTTCATCCAAGAAAGCAATTTAAGTATATGAAATTTTGTAATAATGTATGTAATGTATAATTTTAGTTCTAATTATCTTTATACTTCACGTACTTCATATGTATCTATAATACTACTTAACATTAAACTAAAGAGTCGATGGCCTAAGCTGCTTGTACTCTATTTCTTTAGTATACTTTGTACTTCTGTATTTTATACTATGTTTAATAAATAATAATAATAATAATAATAATATTTAATAAATAATAATTTTTGCCCAAATCTATTATTTTATTTCAATATTATCAAAAATAAATAAGAAATGCTAAATAAATAACAATTCAATATCTACAATTGTAAGTAGAACTCGACAGTGAAAAAGCGCATTTTTATCCATCTGCAGGAGATTGGTTAAATTTGTTTATTTATCTCTTACCTGATTAGTACTTTGATGACTATCCATTATTTTTTAAAGCTGCTTGACATCTGCGAGGTAAACTTTCTATTCCACGCTTCCTGTACTCTTTACCAAAGTTCATTGGCATTTAAAGTTGTTTTACTCAACCTTAACCCCAAAGTCGTCCCACAGATTTTCAATGAGGTTACGGTCGGGGCTTTGTGCTGGGCATAATAGACTTCAATTTTGTCTTTTGATAGCAATTTTGCGCTCTTTTTGCTGTATGTAGGGAATATGGCTCCATCGTATTTTTGAGAATATCAAGATAAGCAAACTTATCCATATTGCCATTTATTCTCACTATTGGGCCTACCCCATTCCAAGAAAATGATCCCCAAACTTTCAAGTTACCTCCACCGTGATTTGAGGTCTTTGAGAAACTCCCGGCGATCCAACTCTTGGCTTTTTTCATGATGAACATTTTACTATTAGTTTCGTTCGTAAAACGTATATTCCAGAATTTAACGTTTTGTTTCTTTTACGCAAATTTTTGTTTGTATTAATACATTTGATGAAATTGTATACCATTTTACATGAACAACTCATTATTTCTGCAATTTTTCTTTTGTTTTGTGCCTTTTTGTAAAGGTCCCAAATAATGTTCTTCCTTTCAATTGAGCAGTAAGTTCCTATTCCCATTTTTCTGCTCAATAAATATTTTAAAGAAAACTATTATATTTGCCATTAACAACAAACAAGAATTGATTAGCTTTAATCATCTTAACTAATGATTGAAATATATATAACTTCGCTATTTCGTTGTCCAAAGCAATAATATACCTTTCGAGTAAAACGTGGCATACAGAAACCTTACAAAAGACAACGGGGCTTAATGTCCGATATTAGAAAGATGTGATTTACAGCATAACATTGGCATAAAAATATGTACGAGTATCATATAAGAAATTATCGTCTAAGAAATAACAATTCTTATAGAGGACACTATAAATGCGTAATTTCTTTGTTCATAGCTGTATACTATCTGTACATATGGTACGCAAATTCTACCAAAAAAATATTGAAATCTGACATAATCCATGCGCAAACAATATCTATATCCATGATTCAATAATAAAAGGTTTGCTCAGTAAGCAGCTTTCTCATTCCCTCTTGACAAATCGGCTCCCTTAGCAAGACACTGGGTTGCTTGCTCTAGAAACTTTGACTAAAAGTGGAGGAAAAGTAAAATTTGTATATTAGAAAAAACATTTCATTTTAAAAATGGACTGCTTACGAGCAACAACTCGCTCAAGAGTTTTCATCGGTATGTTCAGGACTATGATAGTATGACATGGAATACATACGGCTTAAGTCAGGACATGATAGAGTATTTGACGCAATCCGAGATCGAGATGGAGAATTTACAAAGCTTTATTTCTTATGATGTGGTGATTTAAACGGAACTCATGTTTTGCAAAGAGCTAACGTTTGCTAAAGAGTTACAGCAGGGAGAATTATTGAATAGTCCCGACGCAGTCGATTACATTGCAGACCTCATTATAAAAAAGATGGCAGAACTTGTTTCCAATGAGCCCACCTTCCTATGGATGGATGAAGTGTCCAAAGGAGGCTTAGAAAAGCACAGTACCAGTATGAAAGAGCTTCTCATAAAAAACCATCTACCGGAATCGGCTTAAAACTGTAGGGCCTTCCAATTGTGGAACGCGCTCTACAAATAGGAGGACGATCTCGGCGAAACACCTAACAGAATTGTACGTGCCAATTCTTTATTTATTTTTAACAAAATAGTTTCATATTAGCGAAACTTCGTGATTGGTTTTAAATTTAAAAATTAATTCACAAAATAAAATCTTGGATTATGTGAAATAATTTCTTGTTTTAATATTAAACTTGGCAATTTCCGCTAATCACTTCTATCTATACCATTATTTACATTCAAATATTAATTAAAATTTATTTTTTAAACCGTTCGCAGTTTCTTTCCATTTAAATAACAAAATACTATTTTGCTACCATTTTTACCAAAAAGGATTTAATTTGTTCCACTTTATTCACATTTTTAAATACAACCTTTTGTAAGGGAGTGTCAAAAATCGAATGTCACTAGTGAGCAAACCTTTAATAATTGAATCATGATCTATATCTATATATTAATATGGAGAGCAAAATTTTGTCGTACTTTTTTTTGGTATTTATAGTCAGAGAAAAAAGTTGAAACATATATAGGGTTTTTCAGTAAGAGCGCTTCAACTTTTGAACTTTTTTGAATAAAACACAAACGGTTTGACTTTTTTAACTAATTTTTTTTTTTATTATCGCGTTTGAACATATACATTTAAGTATGAAATTCGATTTCTTTTGCATGACCACCGCGTGCACGTTTTACGAAGCCCAATCGTTGAACCCAATTTTCGACCACCCTTTTGCATAAATCGGCCGAAATTCCAGCAATTTCGCGTTCAATATTGGCTCTGAGCTCACAAATCGTCGCCGGCTTGTTACTGTAGACCAATGACTTCACATAACCTCAAAACGGGACGACTTGTTAAATGGACCGTAAAATGGCCGTAATGCTCTTAAAGTAGCAGCAACAGAACGATTATTTTTACAAATGACAAGCGAAAAATAAAAAATATTGCGTCGTTCGCCCTCCCTATCGGAAAAAAGTTGAAGTGCACCTGTTGAACAACCCTATATATTGTGAATCAATACTATTATAAATTTGTTTCAGAAATTATGATGGTCATGGATTATTTAATGATTGTTTTTTATTATGCTTTTTCAAACAAAATCAATTTTACTACATCTATTCACATATGTATATCATGTAAAAAGTTTCAACATAAGCTATTCATTTATATGTGTTTCAACTTTTTTCTATGTCTATAAATACTAAAAAAAGGTATGACTAAATTTTGCTCTCCGTATTTATATAACGTCGAATAACGTCGAAATTTCGACCTATGGGCGATCCTAGTATACAATTAGAATTTATATTTCTGTCTGTCCGCCTGTATCTGTAACTCAAGTGAAATTTGTGATGTCCCTCCGAGAATCATAGTATAGTATATAGTAAGTACAACTTCCCATTTAAATAGGACCAACTCCACCATGATATCGGTCGACCACCTTCTATATAACGGTGATTTCTAAAGTTATCAATAATACGACACATCTGTATCTAAAGAACTAATGAAAATATGATAAAATTTAGCATAAGTAACGGCACGGAAAAGAATTTGATTTCATCCTTCTTTTTAGTTACTTTTGACGTATTTCAACTTCTCCTGGCGTCTTTTTTCGGTTGTGATTTGGCAAAGTTTGCTGAGCAATATAAAAATGTGGAAGTCAAGGAAGATGAAGAAGAAAGATTGTGTTTGAGAAGAAAATAGTGACATCCGTTTTTACATATGTATGTATGCATGTAAGTACAACCAGCTTTATGCAGTATCCTTATACGATTTCTAGATACATCATTTTGTATACCAAATTGCACTTACATATGTATTGATGATTTTGATTTTCTTTTTCGTAGATTTGGCCTGATATGAAAATGGCGGAAAACCCAGGCAGCAGCGGACAACTGCCATCAAATGAAGCAGAGTAGAACATCGGATTTCCCAAATAAAGAAATTAATAAATATTATATATAAGTATGTTTATGAATTCGTAGGTATATATGGTAATTCGAAGGGTAACTGGGAAGTTATTTACGAATGAGAAAGGGAATCGAGAACGGGCTTTTTAAAGAAGTATCGAAATAGCGCTAGCTCGGAGGAGTCCGAAACTCATATTTAGAAAATTCAAAACAATATATTTTTCTATAAATCCAAAATGATGTTACCTATTTAATACTGCAACAGCGAAATCGTTCGAAAGAACTAAATACGTATGCAAGTTAAATAAAGCCCAAAACTTGTTTACTTAAAGGCAAGTTGTATCTTGTATTTTTTTAGTATAAAGTAACTTACATAAAGTGTGTTGAACAACCGTATTTTCTTAAGAATTTCAGAGCGCAGAATCAAAAAATAACAATAGCACGTTCAATTTACATACGTATATTTTTATACCAAAACTAACAACAGCAATTTCGACAAATGTAATCTAGCGCCTTCTGGATACTCGTCTCCTATAACCACTACGGCCACGCTTGCGACCTCGTCTGGATCTGCCACGTGAGTATTTTCGCGCACCGAGAGCTTTTCGGGCATAACTGCGTCCTCGAATATTTCTAGGGCGCATTGGTGGCCTAATCATAAAGTCAGGATACCCTCCATGTGTTTTTAAGTTATTTGGCCCCTTACGATTCTAAAGTGAATTCAATAAATTTATCATTTTATGTATTACATACAAATAAATAAATAAAAAAAAATATATGCTACATTTACTACTGGCGTCTTCGAAGGTGCAACTATATTTCTCTCTGTGGTGTTTTGAGCTACCGGACTCCTAGTTCCAAATGCTGGTTTTTGAACATGCTGGTTCGCGGCAGTTGGAGCATTTTTCGTGTTTTTCACTGAGCTTTCACGAAAATTAAAAGGCATACGTATAGTTTCATTGGTCACAGTAATAATGCCTAGAGATTGGCCCACAGTTAGAGCACGTTGCAATGCTTTTCGCACATTTCCATAACTTGTATTATTATCTGCAATTAGCTGTTCCTCGATTTCTTTGCAGATATGTTCGAAAGTATCACCTGCAATATGTAAATGTACATACATATATCCAAAATTAAATCCAAGTCCAGTAACAAAATACGCAAAAACATTACAGAGCTCTGGCTTGCGGCTGAGCGTCTCCAGAATGTAAGGTAATAAAGTTGAGTCTGGGTCCTCCATTAAAAATTTTGCAAAAAATATATAAGTAAATAAAAATCAAATTCGGAACAAACCTTTTCGGTAGAAAAAATAATTCGAAAAACAATAAATAATTTTGATTGGTAAATCTTGGAAAATGAAAATAATTTAATTGTCTTGCAGTGTTTTTTTAAGGTATTATTTAAGTGGATGTTTTTCTTTACTTGGATCGTTCTCTTACTTCTGTGGGCGATATTATAATAGTTCCGGGCTGTCAACGGGAATGCGTAATAAACCCTTCAAAAAGTTTTCGCCGAATACCCTCAACAATTATCATAACAACACATGCACCAAGGCGAATCTATTTACGATGATAGCAGTAGTCCAAGAACAAAATTTATATGTTTTTTGTTTCTGGCTTTAGATTGTCAAAGCAAGCTGACTATTTCTAACAAAATCAGTAATGGATTTCAAACGTAATAATAATGATTGCGTTATATTTGGCAGGAAAATCACAACCAGCTATAGTTCGTGAGCTCGAACACCTTAAAGTAAATAAAGTTTTTCTTTATCGCACCATTACTCGTTACAATGATCTTGGTAGCATCGCGAAACGTCATGGAGATTGTCATCAAAAGACTGCAACGTCACGTGAAATTGTTCAAAAATACAAGAAGCGACTTGAGCGAAATCCCCGACGAAGTGTCAATCAAATGGCGAAAGAACTGAAAATAATATTTCACCGTAGCATCCGCCGCATACTGAAAAATGATCTCAATGTCAAGCCTTACAAGATCCATAAGGCGCATGATCTCACACCAAAGCAGCAATTCGTCAGACTTGAGAGAGCAAAGGAGTTGCTTCGCTTGGCCGAAAGCGGTCAATTTCCGAGCGCTCTCCAATCCTTTTCATCGAGCCTGGCGTCGAGGTACATAAATACGAAATATTATCGGGAGTGATAATGAGTGAGAATTACGCGAAGTGTTTTGAGGCAGTATTTTTATGCACGTATTCGAAAGGGCAAAAATTATATTACGCTGCGGCTGCAAAAGTAATTAAAAAATCAAAAAAGTTTGTTGTGATGTGGAATTAGCGGTATAAAGTGTACAAAAATGTTGATGACTTTTCCGAGCGTGGCTTGAAGCGAGTGACGACAAAAAGCAGGATAAAGTGATCGTCCAACTACGCCAAACACGCACAATTCTTGCTAAAAAGGGAATATATATAAGTATCAACACCTTTAAACGACGACTGAAGGAGGCGAACATATCCTACCGGCCCACATCGTCAAACACAGAAAAACACATTGAGAAACAACAAAACAAGAAAATGGTGTCACAGAAATGAACTGGCCTTCCCAGTCTCCAGACGCCAACCCCCTTGTAAATGTGTGGGGAATTATGAAAACGCATCTTGTCGAAAAGATAGTCCACGATTTAAAGCGAACTTGACGCACGAGAAGTCCGCAAAATCTGGCCCTCTTTGTCGACGAGCTACGCAGAAAAGCTTCAAAGCATGCCGAGAAGATGTCAGGCTATACTCGACAACGATGGAGACTACACAGATTTTTGAGTAATTGCGATTCGTAGTTTTGTACATACTTTTATTTTAAATATTAAATATATGTATTTTATACTTCATGAATAATAGCGTTTCCTTTTTTCTGACACAGAGTCTATGTCAAATATTCTAAATTTCATCAAAACCGGAACCGAAATTTAAACAAATCGAAATAAATAAGCATGAAGCGAATGCACTTAGTTGTGACCTAGTTACTATATTTGAATATGATGTGACTGAATTCAAAATAAATAAATCTTTAGTAATAATTCAAAGTAGTATGGAAAAATTTTCTTAATTTTATACATTAAAAGTCACTCAATTGTATAAGTTATGTTATCAATATAAACTATTTTACGTTATTTTATGGATAATGGCAGATGTATGTACATTTGAATGTCTATATTTTGAATATTCGTACTTGGTCATAGACTTTACTTTTAGAAAAAGAAATATTAATATACATACATACGTATTCATCGAATCGAAGCCGAACCGAACATTTTATAGGGTCGAAGTATTAACAAAGCAATAATATTTACAATACGCACAATATTTTATAAGAGCGTACAATTGGTGGCGTATGCCGATGTGTCGATATCGATATCATCGGCCTTAACAAATATCAGCGCGTTCTGCCTTCTCCAAACTGGATAAAGAGGCAAAGCGAATGGGTCTGGTGGTGAACGGAGACAAAACGAAGTACCTCCTGTCTTCAAACAAACAGTCGGGGCACTCGCGTATCGGCACCCACGTCACTGTAGACAGTTATAATTTCGAGGTTGTAAAAGACTTCGTATATTTAGGAACCAGCATTAACACCTATAACAATGTCAGCCTTGAAATCCTACGTAGAATCTCTCTTGCCAACAAGTACTACTTTGGACTAAGTAGGCAACTGAGCAGTAAAGTCCTCTCTCGACGAACAAAACTAACACTCTACAAGACTCTCATCATGCCCGTCCGAACGTATGCCGCGGAAGCTTGGACAATGACAACATCCGATGAAGCGACGCTTGTAGTGTTTGAGAGAAAGATTCTGCGGAAGATTTTTGGACCTTTGTACGTTGGCAACGGCGAATATCGCAGGCGATGGAACGATGAGCTCTATGAGCTTTACGACGACATAGCGCCGTTTAGCACGAGAAAGAAACGACAGGCGCGCTTTGTTAAACTCGGCCAAAATCGCGTAAGCGGTTATCGCGCCATTCAAGTAGAAGAAGAACATATGTATGTTTGCGTTTCCACAAAGGAAAAATTATGACAGCCTTGCGATTGCATCTCACATGATAGAGGAACTGAAATTTTGTCGCCGAGCATAGCTGAAGCTGAAGTTCGGTCGTTATCTAGTAATTTTTTATATGTTTTCCACAGACGAGTCACGCCACGCGAATTGAAAACCATTGATAATATAAGTATATGTAGGTATGTGTACAGTCCACATATTGGCACGCGCACCTTATCAATTCGAAGACATTTCCCATGTCGCTGACATAATTATATCTGAAAACACATAGTAAATATACAATGAAGTATATATGTAAATATGTACGTATGTGTGTGAACAAACACATACTAGGGATGACAATATTAGCGCAAAATATATGTCCCGGGACTTACTTTAGGACATGAAATAAGGAAAAATTGAATAAAATATTTATATAAATTTTTGAAATTGTATTTAAAAGGCCAGTGATTCAGGAATGTATACATACATTACCTATAAGAGGTACTTTGAAAGTAATAATTCATATAAAATACATAACAAGAACAAATATACAAAAAAACATAATTAATGGCCGTAGCCGAATGGGTTGGTGCGTGACTACCTTTCGGAATTCGGAGAGAACGCAGAATCTCCGTGAAACACCAAAATGAAGAAAACGTTTTTTCTTATAGTGGGCGCCCCTCGGCAGGTAATGGCCAATCTCCGAGTGTAATTCTGCCATGAAAAAGCTACTTATAAAAAAAACATTTGACGTTCGGAGTTGGCTTAAAACTGTAGGTCTCTCCATTTATAAAACAACATCAAGACACACATCACAAATAGGAGAAGGAGCTCGGCCAAACATCCAAAAAGGATGTAAGCGCCAATTATATATATAATATATACAAAAGTTATATTAAAAAAAAATATTTATTACTAATACATTTTTTTATTTTAAAATGTGTACTTAAGAACATTATTTAAAATGTGTACTTAAGAACAGCAAAACATTTGAAGCGGAGTCTTTTAATTTTGACTTAAACCTGTTATGTTCATACAGAACATGCAACTTGGAGGTAATGGTCCCTCTCTCTGCCGTTACAAAATATTTCAACTTCTTTTATCAGCGCGTCGGATAAATTATAAATTCTTCGCTTTGAGGAAGTTTCCATGGATTGGTTTGATATTATATTTTACAACTTCTTCAAATTATCTGTTTCGCTTACATTAGTACATTCATTTAAATCTTGTTGACGAAAAAACTCATATTGTAATTTTAGAAGTATAGTTTCAAGCTCAAAGATATGCAGTCCGTCTAATAGAAGCGTGACTGCCACAACTAAGATTTGATTTTAACAAACTGCATTGTATGGGCTTATAATATTTATTATACGCAATATATTCAATAAAATCTATAGTCACCACCATTAGCCATTGGCTTCACATCTTCGAGCGATACTTTGTGATAATTTCTGCGCAAGTTGTGAAGGTAAATGGTTGCAAATCAACCGAATTTGTCTTGATAACTATTTGAATGCCCATATTCGTTATCCTTTGAGTTCTGGCTTAACTATTACTCAAATATTTTCAATACCATATTCTGGCAAAATCCAAGGTTGGCTAGCTCTTCCAAACATCTTCGAAGAGGATAGTAATACAACTTCATGGTAAATTTTATTTATCAAAACTGCATTCAAATTGGAGGTAAACACAAATAAGCCCCAAACATGAAGCTTTACTGGTTGCTTAACAGTTCGCTGAAGTTGTCGATTACGAGTATCACTAGTGCACTAGGACAGACGTATGCAACTAAATATTTGCCAAAAGAAAGATTCATCCGTGAATATTACGTTTGCCCAAACCTGTTTACCTTTTTTTTTACCTTAGCCCATGCAAGTTTTTTCAATGAGTGCGGTTTTTATATGCGCTCTGGAATTTGAGGTCTTCCACACGAAAGCGTCCTCGATCGTATCTTTGGATACATTAACACAACTTTCTTTAGAACTGCTTCAGTTTTACGTAACGATAAGTTCGACTTTGTTACATTCAAATCAATGATCCTCTGATCTTGCTTTGGAGAGGTATTCAATATACATTTATTTATAAAGTCTTCAAATATTTTGCTACAGATGCTCTGAGTATTTTTAAAAATAATGTGAGCTTTCTAAATTTCTCACAAAACTAACAAATTACAGAATGTGTATTGCGAAAAGGATACGGTCATTTAACAACATTAATTTTTTAACGGAACTCTAAGTTTGAATTTTGCCGACCACGCTTCCATTATACAGACAGTAATTAGATCGTTAGAAAAAAGAAAAAACATTTGACATAATCGTTCGACGGTGTTTCATTCTTTCAATTTCTGCAAATTGATGCGATTCTAGGAAATTAAAATGCTTTTATTGTAATAAAATATAGTAATGAAAAAGTTTTTGCTTTCCTTTTCCTTTTTCAAATCGATAATTCAAATTTTTCGGGATCCTGAGATTGGCATCCCTAATACAAATATACATACATATGTATGTACATCTGCATGATATTTTTAAAACATGGTGATAATATTCATAATCATCGCGCATTCAGATGTTTTTAAAGGAAATTTTTATTTACATTTACATACAGTGGCTACAGAAGTACATATTTTGCAAACTCTCTTATATGCACAAATTGTATACGAAATCATTATATTGCTTATTGTTATTAGATCATATTTCGTTCATTTATTTCTCTTTAGCTGAACTGGGGCTACTAGTGTGTATTATGATCAACGCTTCCCTGCCACGTGTACCAATTTCGGTACACGCTAAACTGCATTCGCACGGCAATACTAATTTTTGAATTTAAAATATGTTCGTCTAAAATTTCATATCTCCGAATATTGTTTTATGTGACATAATGATTTTTTTATAATTTAATTAATTTTAATATTTATGATTATGAGAATAATATATATTCTTTCGGAAAAAATAGAAATAATAGAAATATTGCAAAATAGAAATTTATAAAAAAGAGTACAAGCGGCCTAGAAGTGACACCTCCTCATAAACAGCCTGACAACGAACGTGTTAATATTACTTGTATTGTATTTAAATTCATTTCGTTCCTAATTGTGGTACTGTGACAATCGAAAATGCCAAAGAGTAAAAAATTAACTAGAGCCGAGAAAAATTATATCTTCTCAATGAAGAAAAATCTACGATATCTGCCCATTTGTAATATGTTTAGTCGATGTCGCCAAACCATATGTATATATATATATATAATATACACCCTTTTTGGGTGTTTGGCCGATCTACTCCTCCTATTTATGGTTTGCGTCTTGATATTGTTCCACAAACCATAGAAAACGAAATAAAACGATGTAAAGACGCGTTAATTTCGAAAATATGGTATAACACGTGATGTTCGACCAAAGTTGCTGACAGTCAGATAAGGGCGCCAAAAATTATTAAATTAAAAAAAATCGCGACAAACTAAAGACAACACTTCACAGCCAAGTATCCGATGAGACGGTGCGAAGAATACTCAGGAGAACCAATATCCACGATCGCGCAGCACGGAAAAGGCGGATATACATATAGTAAATGACAGTCCAGAGTATTGTTTACAAGTGTGCGGAAGCATTTTGCCGAGAGTAAACGCGAAAAAAGAAAATCATTAATGGATTTCAAAAGTAATAGTATGATTGGAGGGGGTAATCAAAAGACTGCAACGCCACCTGAAATTATTCAAAATGTGAAGAAGAGACTTGAGTTAAATCCCCGACGAAGTGTCAATCAAATGGCGAAATAACTGAAAATACCGTAGCATCCGCATCATACTGAAAAATGATCTCAAAGTCAAGCCTTACAAGGTCCAAAACGGCGCATGATCTCACACCAAAGCAGCAATAAGTCTGACTTGAGAGAAGGAAGGAGTTGCTTCGCTTGGCCGAAAGCGGTCAATTTCCGAACATTGTGTTTTTGGCGAATCATCGATTGAGCAACAGGAGGCAGCACCCGCCACAGGTAATGGTTTGGGCCGCCGTAACTGCAGATGGGCGCTCTCCAATCGTTTTTGTCGAGCCTGACAAAAATTTAGTGGTAAAAGCAAGTATAACATAGTCATACTGCATCATTGGATCGGATGATCATCGTATAATATAGCGCAAGTCATATGAAGAGCTGCAGAAAAAAACACCTTAAATCCAATGCTAAGCACGGCGGAGGTTTTGCCATGGTTTGGTTTAGTTGTATGTATGTCACCAAGGAGGAGGCCAAGGAGTTGGAGAACTACTTTTTATAGATGCAATGCATGAGCATCTCTGTTTGTCCATTCCCAAGGAAAATTTACATTTCAGAGCAGACAAATTTCAACACGATAACGTTCCCAAACATACAGATTATGATGTCGAAATGTGGATACTTTTCAACTCAAAGCACTTACAAACATCTCTAAAAAATCTTTTAGAAAGCCTTTGGTCCTTCATATCTAGAGGATAAATTAATGGAACACAATATTTTTTCAAAAAGTGACCTTAAGTGACCAGTGAAAGAAAACCTACCGAATTCGATCGCAAGTTCACGCTTAGAGGCTGTTCCCAAAAATAATGGTCATAGAAATATTAAATAGGCTGAACCTGTATGTATTTACAATACTACTTGTGAATTGTTTTGCGTATTATTAAGTTTATATGAAGCATAACAATTATTTTTACATTTTGCTAAATTATAGTATTACCTTCAATTTTATAAACTTGTGAAATAATATAGTTATAAAAAAATTATTAAAAAAATACAAAAATTTAGTGATTTACTTAAGCCACTGTATGTACATACTAGTTTCCTGCGCAATTATGTTACTAACCAACACTGCTGATAATTCCCGTGATGCAAAGTATCAATGTGCATCGGCATCGTGCTATCTTTTGGTTACTAACTGACACCGTCAAAGGCAAATAAAGCAAAGGGCCAATCCGTGCAATTACGTAATCACTTTTCTAATGTACCGAATTAGTTTTTTTATTGTATCTTACGAAATGGATGTAAAGAACACATAAAATATTAATAAAAAATAGTTTAATGTAAAAAAATATAAGCAATTTTAGTATGAATGAATTAGTATATGTATATACTATATTAGTATATGTATAACTATGACAGGGAAATATGCACTTCTCCACAATAGCATATAATGATGATTAGTATTACTAGGTGACTTCGTAAAATAATATAGTTATTTTTGCTCAAATCTATTCTTTTATTTCAGTATTGGGTAAGGCTATCTCAAGTGGACCACAAAATTGCCAAAGTGAATATTTTGCGATGAAATTCAGCCAGCACTGACTTCTATCATCCAGAAGCACACTCAGAAAATTTTGTATCAAAATTCTAAATAATTTTTTTTTATTAACTATCGAAGTTTTTTGCAGCGATTGAATAATTATCACATTTCTCGTAAAGTAACTATCCGATTACAACGACTTTTTAACTGCAGATTGATAAAGGGTGATATTTTCCAAACGTTATTTTTGTTCCGAAACTTGATGTTTTGTTGTTGTAAATAATTTTTTTTAATAAACAATTTCAAATTTAACTAATTTCTGCGCCTCTGGGATGAAACATTTTTAAGGATATTTACGTAATAAACATCTGTGCATTTATGTAAGGAAGAAAATGCGTGCAATTCTATTAATTTTTTTGTGCCAGAATGCGCGCTCCGACTTGCGCGGAGATTCGGCCTCGGGAGCTCCCGCGACGTGCACGAACACGCAAACGGCGGCTCGCGGGCGGCTTGCGAAAAACCGTGCTTTGGACACGTCTCAACGCTATATGCTTCTGGAAGATCAGTTTTGCCGACTTTGCCATTACTGGTGTTTAGTTGTTTTTAAAGATTGACCATATAGATAATTTACGTATGACAGCATTTGCGCTTTGACTGACGCGGAAATGCGTAATGATAATTAAATCAAATGTATTCAAAGGAATGTATAAGCTGTCATGCAAGGTTTCATATATCCTTCTTAATTACTCACGTTTATGTTTACATATCAGATCTATACATTGTAAATTCAGTCAGCAAATGCTCTTAAAATTTCTCGCTGAAAAACAACAACAATTCACGGACGGACACAAAAAGTGAAACAGATATAGAAAGCTATATATTGTAGATATCGCATATTAATTTGTTATTTCGAGAAAAAATGAAAATCATTCTCGCTTTTTACACTTTTCATGTAGTTTGTTTTTACATAATGGGTATAATTATAGATTGATCGTGGGCACTCGTGGATCGTGATTTTGCACTCGATGGAATTTTTATCTTTTGAAATAAAATAATAGAACTGCCTCGTATTTTTCAAAGTTTGCACTTTGCAATGGCGCTTTTTCAACTTACTAGAGTGATTTTCATGTTCTTGTTTATTACAGTCATCAAAATTAATTTTCTTAGAATTGACTTTTGCCCAACCATATAACTGTTTCGGTCGCGTAATTTTCACCGGGATTTTATATCGCAATACTTGCATGGTACGCATCTCTCTTTATAGCACCACCGTTACCATTGCAGGCACCGTTCCCATGTGCAGAGGCAAAAAAGTGCCACTCGGCATCGATGCCAAAATCCTTTTTGTGAAATAGTAAATTTGTAAAATTGTACTTGCTTTTGTACTGTGAGGCCGCCCCGTCAGAAAAATAACAGATTTTCTTCACATTCGTTTACCAAACTGTTTAATCAAATATTGAATCAATTTAAAATTGAACAAATTGACTGCGGAACTGTCATGTTCCAATGCTTCAGAAATTATCACAAAATTCGTATGCTGTTCTACGCCGTTTTCTTTGTAATGCACAACGTAAGGATGTATTGTTGCCTGCGTTGTGTTCCAGTATTCATATGGCACAGAATTTTGAACACGACATACGTAATTTTCGGTGAAGTCAAGGCAAACGACGTATTCTTTTTCAATTCGACGAGATACTGTGCTTGTGATTTCGCGAGAAAATCATGTTTTAAAACAGCAAGCAAATCTTTACTCAGGTTTTGAACGAGTTCTGTAACGGGTTCGTTTTTTACTTGCAAAGTAAATCTGTAAACAAAATGTGTGATTAATTAATTAATTTATTTATCATTAATGTTATATCATATTTATACTGTATACAGGTAAACAAAAAATTTGGAAGTCAATTAATATTTAAGTGCATGTAGGTACAATTCAAACTAAATTGTTTAATTTGCATTGAATTTCATCGGAATTGTTTTTTTAATTTTTTTTTTCAACTTATTTCATAGGTACTTTTAATTTGAATAATAACTTTTGAAATGTGCACAATACCTGTCAGTACTTACCCATTGATCGTAATTCACTAGCCGCCGTTTGCGTGTTCGTGCGCGTCGCGGGAGCGCCCGAGGCCGAATCTCCGCGCACGTCGGAGCGCGCATTCTGGCACAAAAAAATTAATTGTAATCAATCCTTTTCGAATTGCACGCATTTTCTTCCTTACATAAATGCACAGATGTTTATTACGTAAATATCCTTAAAAATTTTTCATCCCAGAGGCGCAGAAATTAGTTAAATTTTAAATTGTTTATTAAAAAAAAATATTTACAACAACAAAACATCAAGTTTCGGAACAAAAATAACGTATTTGGAAAATATCATCCTTTATCAATCTGCAGTTAAAAAATCGTTGTAATCGGATACTTACTTTACGAGAAATGTGATAATTATTCAATCGCTGCAAAAAACTTCGATAGTTAATAAAAAACAAAACTATTTAGAATTTTGCAACAAAATTTTCTGAGTGTGCTGGCTGAGTTTCATCGCAAAATATTCACTTTGGTAATTTTGTGGTCCACTTGAGGAAGCCTTACCCACTACTTAACGTAACTGTTCGTATTCTTTTATAAAATACAAAATTGTTATATTTTTGTTAATATAGCACTTTACAAACAGTGAAACACTTTACACTTTACAAACTTCAAGTATTATATAATGTAATTATTTTACACTTATCGTATGTATTTTAATGTTATATTATAACTGCATTTTTGGCCCGCTTAGAACAGTTAGCAAAAAATATATATAAAGAGCAAAAAATATATATGAAGATAAAGGTTTAATAAAATAAATGAAAGTTAAATATAATAAATGCAATAAATTAATAAGTTTTTATTTTCGACATTCCGCAAAACGTCGACCATACGATGAAACTATTTCACTTTGCTTCTCACCACCTGGGGAATTTCATTTCATTTATTTCAAGTATGAAACATAATAATAGTTTTAACACACCCCTTGAAGCTAATATGAGCTTATATTACTGAAGATAATTAAATAAATGAAAAAACAGAGTTTAAAAAGTCATAAAATTCAACCTTTGACAGCGAAATGTCAAGCGAAATAGAACTAAAGATCCCATTAAATTCCCTAAGTGCGCGGATAATAGGAACATTACGCGCATAATTTGTGTTAGCAATTTATGTAAGATGAAACGCGTAAGTGTTATGTAGAGTTCTAGTAGGGATATGAAAATGAACGCCCCTTAACAGAGATGAATAATTAATTTCATCTTTGATTCTCCTAAAAACAAATTAGCCTAATTTTCTAGTGGCTTTAAAAAAAATTAAAATTAATTATAGGAAGGGATAGATTTGAGAATTTCATCGAACTGAGAGCATATTTAAGGACCACTTTCTGTAAACGTTCAATTGTCTATTGCAAATTGGTGGCAAGGTCTTGGAAAAATGTCTTCCAAAATTACAATTTTTACTTTTTTTTCTTTCCTTCGTTCAAGCACGAGTTTATGGTCTTAACTAAAACACTGTCAGTAGTTATGCTGACAACGCGGACGCTTCTTTTTTTCGAGGGGTCACGGGAAATGACGTCACAATGGAGGAGTTTTAATTTTTTTTTCTGAAGTTTTCAGAAATTATTCTTTAAATATGTATCTATAAGACAAAAACAAGTTTGAATTAAATAAATAATTTTTTACATAGAAAAAAATATTGAAAATAGGCCTTTTTTTACCCGACGAAACCCATGTAACCCCTTAAAGGCGCTGGCCCAATACAGGCTGGTTTTGCTTGCTGTTCTTGCGCTGCTTAGTTTTGAAAACTTGTGTGGCTAAATGGGCGCAAGCTTGCAAGAGATGAGAAACAATTTAAAACTGATATACACATCTATGCTTTTTCAAAGGCATTTATTAAATTTTCTTCAAACATTTGTGAAAAGTAAATGTAAATAAACAATGTTTCTAATTTGCCTAAAACTCACAAATGAAACTAAACCAAATCAAAATAAATAAATGAACGACAGTGGTGTTCAATTTCTAATGTCAAAAGCGCTGCAAATAAAACACTGAGATATTGAAAACTTCAAGCAAAGCTGTTATTTTGTCTCATTTCATATATTATATTAAAGTAATGTTATATTCATTTTTGACAGTTATAGAAAGCACGTATGCAAAGCCAGCCTGCATCGGGCCCGCACCGTAGGGGTCCGAAAACTTCACCGTATAAAGCCGAAACAGAATGAAAACAAAGCGGACTAATTACGTAATAAAATTATGTGAGAAAATCTATGAAATCTTCTTCTTCTTTTTAGTTGGCGCGATAACTGCTTTCGTGATTTTAGCCGAGTTTAACAAAGCGCGCCAGTTGTTTTTTTCTCGTGCTAACCGGCGCCAGTTGGACACACCAAGTGAAGCCAAGTCCTTCTCCACCTGATCTTTCCAACGCAGAGGAGGCCTTCCTCTTCCTCTGCTACCACCAGCTGATACCGCATCGAATACTTTCATAGGCGGAGCGTTTGTATCCATTCGGACGACATGACCCAGCCAACGTAGCCGATGGATCTTTATTCGCTGCGCTATGCCTATGTCATCGTAAAGCTCATACAGCTCATCGTTCCATCGCCTGCGATATTCGCCGTTGCCAACGTACAAAGGTCCAAAAATCTTCCGCAGAATCTTTCTCTCAAACACTACAAGCGTCGCTTCATCGGATGTTGTCATTGTCCACGCTTCTGCGCCATACGTTCGGACGGGCATGATGAGAGCCTTGTAGAGTGTTAGTTTTGTTCGTCGAGAGAGGACTTTACTACTTCTTTGCGTACTTAGTCCTAATTAGCATTTGTTAGCAAGAGAGATTTTGCGTTGGATTTCCAGGCTGACATTGTTATCGGTGTTAATGCTGGTTCCTAAATAAACGAAGTCTTTTACAACCTCGAAATTATAACTGTCAACAGTGACGTCGGCACCCACGCGAATGCGCCGACTGTTTGTTTGAAGACAGGAGGTACTTCGTTTTGTCCTCGTTCACCACCAAACCCATTCGTTTTGCCTCTTTATCCAGTTTGGAGAAGGCAGAACTAACAGCGCGGTTGTTAAGGCCGATGATATCAATATCATCGTACTGTCGAGGTGTTGAGCAACGTGATCTTGCATAGCCGTATTAGTTTTGTGGGGATACCAAATTTAGACATCGCGGCATACAGGAAACTCCTTTTCGTACTGTCGAATGCAGCTTTGAAATCGACGAAAAGATGGTGTGTGTCGATACTCCTTTTTTAATTGTGTGGTGGATGTGTTGGGTGCATTAACACTCCTTCATATGTCACAGCGATTGGTAGGGATTTTGCATAAAATAATGAATTTACTTAATAATTTGTATTGTTTCATTGTCTCACTGGAAATATATTGAATGACTCTACGAATCCATATATATATATACTCGTGGTATGTATACATATAGAGAACGTAGGTTCAAATCTCGGTGAAACACCAAAATTAAAGAAAAACATTTTTCTAATAGCTGCCGCCCCTCGGCACGCAATGGCAAACCTCCGAGTGTATTTCTGCCATGAAAAAGCTCCTCATAAAAATATCTGCCGTTCGGAGTCGGCTTAAACCTGTAGGTCCCTCCATTTTTTGGAACAACATCAAGACGCACACCACCCAAAAGGGTGTACGCGCCAATTATGTATATATGTATATATACATATATGAAATTTAGCTTATATATGGTTCATAACTTTATCTCGAAAGTTTCGGTCAACATGAAATCTTCTGGTGTTGTGGAATCTTCCGTATTTTGGTGTGATCAGAATAATGCTTATCAAACTTCCATAGATACCCTCGAAATAGGTTTTGAACTCATCACTAATTAGTTGAAAGCCATTGGCGGCTGTGATAGGTAGTAGTACATACATACGTATAGCAAGGCGAGCAAACTAACACGCGGTAAAATTTGGTAGCGTTTTTAATTTCAACGAAATTACTAAAATAATCAGCAATGAAAAGTAAATTTCGGGCAGACGGTGGTGGAATGTGTGCCTTCATGGCCTTTCGTTACGTTCGTTTCATTGGCTATACAATCTATAGTATTATTTTAAAACATGGCGCTTATTCTGACTAAACTACAATATGTACAGATATGAAATATATATCAAAAGAAAGGTTTTGATGAGCATATTTCCGGAAAATTATAAAAATTAAAATTGGTTAATTTGTTCATGAAATATTTGCGTGTAAAGTTATCAAAATTTTCATATTGATAACAGCGATGTCTATGCAAAGCGGGATGACACACAAATATACGCACATATGTATATGAGTACGTTTGCTTTGTTTAGCTCTCTTTCTAATGAGCACAGCATTGTATACATTTGGATTCTCAATAATTGTTTTGTTTTGTTCTCTTTACTAATAAATATGTATTCATGAACATAGTCCCAACGGGTGCTGCTGCGAATTTTTTTCAAAATTTTGTTGTGATGGCAATAATTGGTATGAATTGACAATTGACTTGAAATTTGTCAATTCACTTAAAACAACGGTAACAGTGCAAATTAGAAAGAGTTTTGGACAGAAGCAAAATAGAATTTATTTTAAGAAAAAAGTACATCCATATTTAATTTTAAAATATGCCTAGAGGACGACCAAGAAGAGTTCGTAGAAGAGTTCCTACTTTAAGTGGAGGAATAGAGCAGGTTAGTAAGTGATAAGTGTTTGAAACGTCACGTATTGGATATGATTGGTAAAGTGTGTTTTTTTTAGAGGTTAGGTTTTTAAGTTGGCACTACTTTTTTCGTAGATGGTCTTTTTGACAGCTGTCACTTGATTTATGCTCAGTTTGGTTTGCCATTTCATAATGAATAGACTTACACCTGAACAACGTTTGCAAATCGTGCAAATTTATTACGAAAATAATGGTTCGGTTCGCGCGACGCATCGCGCGCTGCGTCCAATATTCGGTCGACATAATCGTCCATCAGAGTCACTAATTCGATTAACCATGGATCGGTTTCGCACCACGTTTGCTCTAGTGGATAATACGCATCCTCAGAGACGTCGTACAGTGCGCACCGAAGACGCTATTGCTGCTGTGGAGCAGAGTATCGAAGAACACCCGAATGAGTCCATCCGCCATCGCGCGCAGCAATTGCAGATGTGCCCATCCACTTTATGGAAGATTTTGCTGAAGGATCTTGGTTTACGGGCTTACAAAATCCAACTCGTGCAAGAATTGAAGCCGAACGACCATCAAGCGCGTCGCACGTTCGGTGAATGGGCCCAAAACGAGATGGCCACCGATCCCGATTTTCACAAGAAAATTTTGTTCAGCGATGAAGCTCACTTTTGGTTGAATGGGTATGTCAATAAGCAAAATTGTCGCATTTGGAGTGAACATAATCCACAAGCCATTGCTGAGACGCCGTTACATCCTCAAAAAGTCACTGTTTGGTGTGCTCTATGGGCAGAGGGAATCATTGGTCCATATTTCTTTAAAAATGAAGCCGGCCATAATGTTACAGTCAATGGAGAGCGCTATAGAGCCATGATTAATGACTTTTTCGTGCCTGAATTGGACGATGTTGATGTGGACGACCTTTAGTTCCAACAAGACGGCGCTACATGCCATACAGCCAACGCAACAATCGATTTATTGAAGGAAACTTTTGGTGAGCGCATTATCTCGCGCCGTGGACCTGTGGCGTGGTCTGGACTATTTCTTGTGGGGCTATGTGAAGTTGCTTGTCTACGCAGATAAGCCCGAGACGATTGACGTCTTGGAAGAGAATATTCGGCGCGTTATTGCTGACATACTGCCCCAATTGCTGCAAAAAGTGGTCGAAAATTGGGCCTCTCGGCTGGAATTTATTCGAGCCAGCCGCGGCGGCCACTTGCCCGAAATCATTTTTAAAACATAATGCCAACCCTTATCTTTATAATAAAGCTAAATTCTTGGCCATAACATTAAATTATATACGTTTTATTTCATCTTGAAAACCTAACCTCTAAAAAAAACACCCTTTAGAAGTATCCGCTTTTGTTTTCGTTTATATATGGTACAATTGAACTACAATATATAAACGTATGTATGTATTCAAAAATTTTGTGTGCGTTTGATCCTTTTTGCTAAACTCAAAATTTTAAATAGTTTTAAAAAATGAGGAGAGAGAGACAAATTAGTTATTTATTTGATACTATTTCAAAGATAAACTGTATTTGGGCTATTCTCAGACAAATTTTATAGTAATAGACGATGCCCAACGCTATTTAAAAGAACACTATTACTCATCAAATCCACGAACTTTTTGACACAGATATACATTTTTAAGTGTTTTTTTTTTCTTTGTATTGTATTCTATGTGTGTACATGTATATTTTTATGTATGCAGCCATTATCAAATCATATATGAATATACCTTTGAAATAGTATCAAATAAATACATTGACTTACCAAGAAATTCCTGAACATTACACTTGGCAACAAGGTTCACGTTCGTGGCAGAGAAGAAAAAATTTAGCCAACACAATAGGCAGAATTTATACGGTCGATCCAAAGGATCGAAAACGATTTGCATTACGTTTACTGTTAGTTTCCATAAAGGGTCCTAAATCATACAATGATTTATTGACAGTTGGTAATAGCTCATCTCTTCTTTTCCCCACCCGATTTTCGGGGGTTACATACTAGTAATGCTTTATTATGTTGCAATCGTTAGTATTGATATATTTTTGGTTATTATTTCTGAATAATAAAATTTGACAAACAACAAAATGGTGGCAAACCATCTATGGTATTAAACTTTGTTAGAGACCTACCACCGTTTTTACTAAACTACCACTAGTTTGGTTTCTGAGGTAACTGTTTAAATCTTTCGCATTAAAATTCATGCGCTAGTAACAAGATATTGCTGTTATTGAATGCTTTTAATGAGTCTTGTTTGTTTTCGTAAATCACTTTTTTATGTACATAGTTCCTTTTTTAACTTTACGATTACTTCCGTATTATTTTTGGAGACTCTTGCCATTAATATCGTGGTTACCTCGTTAAATTACTTTAAATTTATGCGATTGCAATTACAATATGGGATTCTAATTTGCACCAAATATCACTTCAAACGGCTAATTCAAAGGCCCGTTGAAATAAAGAATGAATCTATTAAATGCCCAAATAAGACCTACGTGTGTCCCCGATAGAGTTTGTCAATAAAGTTTTTTTTAACCTAGTATAAGCTTTTACGAGGGGTGTCTTTTATATGTCGGGATTAGAGAACAAAAACAAATTTTAATCATCGAAAATCACTTTATTGTTTTTCAAAATATTGTCTATGAAGATCTATACACTTTTGCATGCGTTTGAACCAATTGTCAAAGCACTTTTGCCACTCTGAATGAGGTACCTCCAAAACATGCATTCTGAACCTTATTAAAACCAATAACTAAGATTGGAATACAAATGACTTCGCAAGAAAAAAGCACTCTTGTCAAGAGTCCTCTGAATCACAACATTAAATATTATTTCCTCTATTCCTTCCGCTTCTGATGAATATTATTTATTGATAAAAGTAGATAATCAGTAAAAAGCACATACTCTGTATGTATGTAATGACTTTCATTAAAAAATTAATTAAAATGTCACCGCCCAAAAAATATTTATTCGGTGCTAGCTACGGTCGTTGTGGTGTTTTTGTCAATTTACCAAAGGAGTCGAAAGGTAATATTCTGCTTATACAGTAGATACCTATGAATTGAGACTTTTTTTTCAATTTCAGTCGTTTATTAACACAAAATTGTTACAAATTTAATCTTCAAAATAATAGCCATCGCTAGCGACACATTTTTCCCATCTCTCTTTCAATTTGTAGATGCCGCGCCAAAAAAATTGGCCGCCTTTGGCCGCAAACCAATCATCGAGCTATTTTTTGGCTTCTTCGTGAGAATTGAAGCGCTACTCGGAAAGTGCGTGACCCATTGATACAAACAAATGATAATTGGAAGGCACCAAGTCTGGCGAGTAAGCCCAATCCCAATCGTACGTCTCCACCAATTCTCGGCTCGCTTTTGTTCGATGTGGCGGTGCATTGTCATCAAGAAAAATTACTTTGTGACGCCGATCGACATATTCTGGGCGTTTTCGGTGTATAGCGCTGTGTAACCGGCCAATTGTCGTTGGTAGCGTACACCGTCAACTGTTTCACCTGATTTTAATAGCTCGTACCAAATCATACCACGTTGATCCCAGAAAACCCACAGCATTGCCTTGCGGCCGAAGCGATTTGGTTTGGCCGTTGTTTTTGGCTTGTGGCCGGGCGGACTATACGATCGTTTACGCTTGGGATTGCAGAAATACACCCATTTCTCATCACCCGTAACGATTCGATGCAAAAAAGACTTCCTTTTGAACCGGGAGAGCAGCATTTCACTAGTGGTTTTTCGATTATCTTGCTGCCTTTCAGTCAGTTCATGCGGCACCCATCTTCCGACCTTTAAAATCATGCTCATGCCTTTCAAACGTTTGGAAATGGTTTTTTGGGTCACTCCCAACTGCTCTGCCATCTTTCTTGCGTTTGACCATCATCTTTATCCAACAATGCTTGTAATTCGGCGTCCTCAAACTTTTTCGGTGGCCGCCCACGGTCCTCGTTCTCCAAGCTAAATTCACCATTTCGGAATTTTTCAAACCACTTGAAGCACTGTGCTCTACTTAGATCATGTCCACCCCAAGCTTCTATAAGCATTTGATGAGCTTGAGAAGCGTTTTTCTTCAATTGATAACAGAAAATAAACGATGCCCACAAATCGTAGTTTGAAGGCACGAAATTCGACATTTTTAAGAGCGACAAAAATGCATTGTTGTATGAAACGTAACAAACAATGAACTGAATATTATTGACAGATGACAAACGAAAAAAACAAGACATTTGGGAAGGTTTAAAAATACTCCTAGCGACATCTACGGACTAATAGCTAAAAGTCTCATTTTATAGGTATCTACCGTATTTTAAACTGTGTATATTGAAAATGACCCTTATTATGAACAACATTCGATCTTCGACTGTAGTCGAAAGTGCTGATCGAACGAATTTTCATTTGGTATTATGGTGCTTATTCGTTGAAGAATAGGACTATTGTGAATTTCGATCGCTCGACGCATTTACAATAGATAATTTTTTCTCAGCTGATACAGCAAATCAAAATAAAAGAACAACCGATTGTGTTGAAATTCTTTGCTAACAACATTTTTAAAAGTTAAAAAAAGTATTTTTTGTGAAAATGAGTACAACGGAGTTGTGGTTCGACGATTCATCGGACGATGAAAGATTAGTGGAACTAGCTAGATGTAGAAAATAGCTGAGGGGCGCATCCAACCCCCTAGAAATGGCTTCCACTGAGTAAGTTTAGTATTTTCAAAATGTGTTGACGTTCTTAATATTACAGAAATTTCCTTACAGTTTTTTAAAGAACTTAAGATTATCTAAAGAGGTGTTTATGAACCTACTTTCCAGTACAGAAAACCAGTTGCAGCAGTGCACAAAGCAACACAAATTATTTATGTGTGTGCAGCTTTGCACATTTGCTTGTTTTATAATGTTCAACTTCCGGATGAAGAGTTATCCGATGAGACCCTCAACGATGATGCTGAAGATATTGAAGTGGAGCCAAATAACGAAGAAGCAGAAAACATAAGAAATGAAATTCTTAGAATATTATAGAAAAATCTAAAAAATATTAAACATTGCTAATTTGTGCAATGTCATCCATAATTTGCTCAAAGTCTTCCGAACTACTCACACAAATACCGAACATCTTTCCAATGCGTGCTAATTTATTTGATTATTCTTAAATTTTCTGCTTTTATTGCCTTGTACAAAATCCGTTAATCAATGACAAGATTTGAACAATTTTCACATCTGCCAAAAAACCAATTTACAATATAAAATTCAAAATCTCCACTTTCTGGCTTTAATACGTATTTGTTATTGTTATTAACTTCACTGGGTTCTTCATCTTCACTTTCCCAAGAACTATCGGCGGCTTTTTCAAAACTATCTCTGAGTTCCTTCTTAGCCATTGCGTTCTTACTACATATATATCAAAAGTGAGACTGAAAAATAAATGCACACATTATTTTTTCCTGAATGTTTTTGTCCATTCCACGTTGGACACAATTTTTTCTATGTTTCGATTTAATTTCTCGCGATATTTTTTATTTCGATTAGTAGTATACCCATACTATGGTTGTGTGTTATTCATTTTAACAGTTACACGATATTTTTTACTACGGGTAGCAGTAGATGACATAGTTACTATCGGCTCTTTTTAACAGTTTCAATTAATTGCTTTTTTTCTTTCTCTATTTTTTTGGCACGCTCGGCGGCCGATAAAATTCTCAATTTCCTGACATGTGTAGTTATGCAAACTTAAAAATATTAAATAAATAACGTAAAATCTACACATCTAACAATTATGAGTATGTTGAACAATATAAGTGTATCTTGTATCCTAACGCTCCATTTCTACACCGCTTGATTCAAAAATTCGGCCTTCGAACTTGCAAGTTCTACACATTTTGAAAATTCCGCGTTCTAAAATTCTATATGGCCAAACAAAATATAAAATGTATACATTTATCAGGTTTTAGTGTTTGATAGGTTTACATATTTTACCTGCGTGACGATTTTTATGTCGTGTCGCGTTTGCATATTTTCGAGCGCTTAATCATTTTCAAAATAAATGATAATCAATCAAGAATTTTTTTAACATTCAATGCGGAACGTATTATTGTTTTGAAGAAACGTCACAGAAAAGCAAACGTTGGATGCATTTCAAGTGTTGGTTGCAATGTTGCACCACGTACCATATCTGTAATATTTAGGTTCTTATGTAAGTTCTGCTAAAATGTTAACCCTATGCGAAATTGTGCAACGGATTTATATCAGGGAATGAAGCTGGCCACGAATGTTTATCGATGAAATCGGGTTCGTTTCTCTATAGCTACTGCTTTACCATCCTTCCCGATGACTTGGGGCTTCATCTTCATCAACTACCCATTCTTTGTTATGGTTCTAATCGTGCAATTCTGCGCTCCCAACTAATCCAAAAAATGTTGAGTACTGCAAATCGAAAATTATTAAAGGTATGTAAAATCCTATGACATCCTTTTTTAAACAAACTAATCTTATAATTAAAAATGTCAAGCTAGTATTATAAGGGATAGCAATTTAGGCTAAGTCATTACACCTTTTGATTAAAATGTGGGGTTAAAAATTATTTCTAAATATTTATTATTAGCTTCGAACAGCAACTTGTTGACAGGGGTGATATGAAAGGCACCAATTGATTTTCCACTGAACATTTTTATAAAAATAGGTACATATGGTGTGCAGTAGCTTATTTTAGAGAGTGTAAGCAGTGTAAGTCAATGGTTCATTGAGAAGAGGAATGGAAAAAATACCTAATCACGTTTAATACCTTCATAAAGAAACCGCGCAAGTACGATGTCATGGTCATGCTGTTAGATTTCCGGTTAAAAACCAGCTCGAGGGGCGGAATGGATAAATACTATAGGCTGCCCGAGTAGATTTCGCATACATACATACATATGTCCAATTACGTTTTCGACAGATGAGGAGATGTTCACAAGTTCAGCTCCGGACTATGCCGCTTATGCTTCGTATGGCGATTGATACATTTATATATTCCCCAATTTTCTTGACAATAATCAGCATACGCACAGAATTGTAAATCTTTGTGAAATGATATGAAAGCACTGACTTTGGTGAAGGCCGGGAGTAGCGAGCCTTGTGGTATACCATGTTGACAATGATTAATCATAATGTTTTTAACATACTTCATTATTTTAATGTCTTAAATGTGCGCCTATTTTTTCGAGCGCTTAGTAAAATCCAATATAGCGATTAATGGTTTTCTCGGGCAAGGAAATTTTTATCAAATAACCTTAGTATTTGGGGAAATCTGATACTGACTTCTTAATTACTATTGGTAAGTTTATGTGAAAAGTTAATCACAGTAACCTTTGGAGCACGTCTTATCCAGTTTCTTTGCGAACTGATATTGGCCTATACGCGTCAGTTAGATTTTTGTCTTTATTTGGCTTTATTATGGAGACGGGAAACTAAAATTGGGTTATATAACTTAACAATCTTAATTTACAGTTTTTCATTAGATTTTCGGATCATTAGTTAATTTATTTCATCCATTTTCGGTGTTTTCCCGAGTAATCAAACCGCGTGGAAGTAAACAAACAAGTAAAAGAAATGCTTAAACAACAAATTATTTCCAATAGCGATTCTCCAACCAGTTTAGTGCTGGGTGGTACCAAAGAAGCCTGATGCTTGAGGAAAAGAAAAAAGGAGGGTGGATGTCGGCTTCCGAAAACTTAACACTGCTACTATCGATGACCGGTATCCTATTCCAAATATGGACGAAATTCTCGAAAAATTAGGTACATGTATGTATTTTTCCACAATACATTTGGCACAAAGCTTACACCAAATGGAAATTGATAGTGCAAAAAGAAAGAAAGCGGACATTTCCAATTTTTAAAAAAGCCATTTGCTTTGGCTTTTTGTGTTCAGTAAGATTTTTCAAGTTATCATGAATCATTTAACGCTAGAACAGCGCTTTCAAGTTGTGGAAATTGACTTTTAAAACAATATTTTCGCGAAGTTCGGAGAGAACTGGCGGTATGTTCGGTAAGTAATTCTTTCGAAATGAGGAAAGAGCTGCCGCTACAGTGAATGGCGAGCGTTTCCACGACAGTCGGTTCTACGTTACCGAAACGACCCGGATTTATATCGGGCCAAGGACTGCCACTTCAGCAGCATTCCCCGTATATAAGTATGGGGAATGTTTATGCTGTTACAACAATAACTACAGTGAGCGCTATCGATCCATGCTGACTGAATTCTTGTTTGTTGTTTGTTGTCCCAACAAGATGGCGTAACTTGCCATACAGCGCGCTTAACAATGTTCAAGTCACCATTGACGCCATACGGCCAGATTTATTAGAAGAAACAGTACAAAATTGGACTGATAGAATAGACCATGTAACTCGTACCCGCAGCGGACATATGTACAGTGCCGGATTTACACAAAATGCCGCCCTGTGCACCATGAAGAATGCCGCCCTAATTTTTTAAATTTGTGTGTGCGTATTTGTATTGTAGTACAGAAAATCGTCGTTACACAATAAACAGGTGTAACAAAACAAATTTTGGGTAGTTTTATCCATCAATTAACAGACTATAGAATAATATTTGATATATTTCAACCTTTATTGTTGAGCAAAATTTTTATTGTTTAATTATAAATTAAGTGCCAAGAAAATGTAATAAATAGCATAAAATATAGTAGTGCATCTTAAAAAATAGAATCCAATTGAAACTATAGAACAGCATACTTGCTTAAACATATTATCAATCTTTATTAGATGAGCAAAAAAGAGGAATGATTGCTTTTATGAGATCAAGTTTTGACACATCACCTTAAATGCGAATACGTCTGACTTTTCGTACTGCAAACTGATGTATTAAATTGTCACAATTCAAGCGTTCAAGTAAATCAGACTCAATGCACAGTAGAGCCAGACTATTCAGACGGTTTTCAGACTTGTTGAACGCAAATGATTTTTTACTCTATTCAGACATGAAAATGAACATTCTGCACTGCAGTTTGTTGACGCTAATGTGTTAAATATTCGATATGCTATCTCCACATTTGGAACTTCAGTATATAACTCGTTCGTCCGCAGAAGAATCAGAAGATCAGATGGCTAGTTACGTTCTATTTTTCGTTCAGAACAGTACGCGTGAAAATGAATCATTTCGTCAGTGAATGAAATCTCAAGGTCTGAAGTATAAGCTTTTCTCAAATATTCCGATCTTTCACGAAGCTCTTTGAAATTCAAACCTCCAAAATTAGTAATCATTGAAAATTTCTCGTAAAACCTTTCATACACATGTGGGCAAAAAGTAAGGTGAATTTGGTTGTAAAATGAAAAATCTTTATTTATAATCCCCTCTCGATGAAATACACTTATGCCAAGGATTTTTCCAATCCCCGAAACATGCCAAATAGTACATTTCCGGTATAGCCATCAGCACCTTCTTCGATTCAGCTTTTATCTCCTCAATCGACTCGAAACACATTCCCCGGAGTGGTCTCTTGAGTTTTGGGAATAGCCAGAAATCACACGGAGCCAAATCAGGCATTTCATTCCGCAAACAAAATTTGATGGCACTTCTCTGCTCAATCAAATCAGACATTGTAAAAATCGAAAAATGCACTCTTGGTCGTTTGGTAAACACAAGCGTAAATATATTACTGATAATGACATTCGCATGAAAGTTGGCCCAGATGTTACTAACAGTGCTGCCAACTTATGAAAAAAATAGCTAGAGCGAAATTTTAATCCCGCGAAGTTTGACAAATAAATTCACCTTACTTTTTGCCCTCTTTGCCCTGCTTGGCTTGTCTTTCTCAATTCTGAATCAACGTTGTCTAGTATGATATTGAAGGTATTTACTCGAAAATTATCGCTTCCTGTCAATTGAACTTCCCCATATCTTGATTCGTCAGCTTGTAACTTTCTTCTTCTTTTTCTCGAAACAGTCGTCTGATATTCTTGACTCTCTGACATGTCCAATGCTTCTTTTTCATAAACTTCAAATTGCATTCTTGTATCTGCTACTACTTTTATTAGTCCACGACTATTAATGACTATAACTACATTAGTAATGTTGATTTCAACTTTCTGTAATCTTTTACTAACCGCGTGGAGTCGTGATAGTAAAAAATGCCAAAGAATGTGCATGAATGTTATCTCAAGTCTCTCTATTGAATCCTCAGTACTCTAGCTTTTTGTCTCGTTATAGCATTCTCAGTTACATCTTGCGCCAAATTTGCGCTAACCGGACTCTCTCCAACTTCGAAATATTTTTGTTATTGCGAATAAAATCAATTTGTATGCCCTAGAGAAGTCAATGAATAAAATCGCTCCTATGCCTGGCGGGTATTGTGGGCCACGTACTATATAACAATAGATAACGATTATTTCTGTGTGCACGATTAATTAACGTTCAGAAATAAACTTTTCTATTCTTACAATTATTTCTCGCATAGATGAATGTCTAAACTTTCACTAACTGTTAGAAACTAATCCGAGATCAGCTTCTTATTTTCTCCATAAGCGTTTTCCCTAAGGTGGCCCCTAATATCCGCCGCTCCTCGAGTATAATTTTTTTTTTTTTTCAGTATTCTTCTCCTAGTTTTGCCGCCCTTCTAGAATCTGCCGCCCTGTGCGCAGGCACCGTTGGCACTTAGTGTAAATCCGCCACTGCATATGTATACCGGATATCATATTCAAAAAATAAATGCCATAAAATGATCTACCAAAGTATAATAAAGAAAATCATTCCAACCATATTTGTGTTTTTTATCATTTTAAGCTCAAGCTCTCAAAAAACACCGGATACATATTAAAACTACGCTCTTTTTCTGGCGCACATGTCTGTTTACTTTTCGTGTGCAAACATAAATATTTATTTATTTATCTCTATTCATCTACAGAGAGATACTTACAGGCTACTTAGATTAATTAAAGCTCTAGAATGAATTAAACTTAAAGGTTGAAAAATAATTCTAAAGTCCATACACATATTCTGCATAATTATTACCTAAACAGATGCACTTGCATAGGGTTTTTGCAAGGGGCTGCAAGCAAATGAGTTCGATCTAGTTCTTATGACTTCTGTTATATCTTCTGTATTTCGCAAATACAATCGATAAAATATTATTTCACTAATTACCCCAAATACCAACCAATTTTATTAAATTATAAATTGGCATTTTCACCTTGAAAACGGCTACATTCTGGCATGTGTAAACATTTTATTAGTAGTATACGAGTATATTCAGCCCCATACATTGTGCATATGCTAGGAAACTTTTTGACACAACAATTGGATTTGAAAAATAGCTTCCATTCCATTCGTATATTTTTTTTTAAGTAAAGTGTCATTGAAATATAATTTTTTTCTTACAAATACTTATTACTTATATATGTTATATGAAGATTGCAAAGCAAAAAAAAATTATAAGTAAGAATGCATTATTATAGAATTGAAACAATCTCCTGATTTACCAGATTCCACACAAGTAATACAGAGAAGGTATATGTATTTATATTTAAATTCACATCGGCTCGGTGTCTTGTCGTGTGTCAGCAACGTGTTCTGATGCTGCTCACACCGATAATCCTTATCTCATTCTTGACCTTTCTGTTTTTTTGGATTTTACTCTAAACATTCGCTATCTGCTTTTCTAGTTTGTACTTTCAATGGACTGACATTGAAACAACATTTAAATCTGGCAAGAACAGGTCTTTGTATATACTACCGGAAAAGAAAGTAACTAAATAAACCTTTTACTTCCGATTTTTATAAATAAATTCATACCATATTTCTGATTTAAGTTTATTTTTTAAGAATACCTAATTATTGTTATTATATTATATAAGTTTTTTGCTCAAAGAAAGTTATTTAAAAAAATTGTCATCGATCGATTTCGCCCATTTTCACCTCGGACAAAGGTAACATTTGTACCAGGTTTCATTGAAACACATATGTACATATGGTATATTAGTTTTTGGTCTAGCTCTCTTGCGTACAGACAAACTCTACTAAATCGACTCTTCTCCTCGTTTTGAGCATATATGGTATAATACTGTTAGGTGTACAAAATCGGAATACCCTTGCGCGAAAGTGCAAGAGAGTGTTCCTTGACTCCGAGGTCACTAGAACTGGTCGATTAGCTCATTTTTAAAATAATTATAGGAAAAAATAAAAACTCAATAAGGAAACGACGGATTGTTTTTAAATAATTAAAGCAAATAAAAACAAATATTAGCGATCCGAACAAAAAAATTTTGGTTGGTTGAGAAGTATTGTAAGCCACTCGCACAGTAGAGGAATGAAAATTTTATCACCCACTCAGCAAAATTTTTACTGCGCTGTATTCATTTTTTTGGGGTTATCACTTTTACCAAATGTGAATTTTTTTTCTGTTTGGAAAATTATCGTTATATAGGAGGGGAGTATGGTTATTGATCTATTTCGCACGTGTTTAATACCAACCTATCTGACACTAAGGGTAATATGGTAAGGGTAAAGGACATAAAGTGTGATTAATACAGGGTGGGCCATGTAAAATTTGCTTTTTGAATCGGCTATAAAAAAAACGAATCAATATTTTTTCAAACTTTTTTTTTTATTTTGAAGATTGAACATTGTCATTTATGAATGAAAAATAATATCGTTCAAATGACTGCCACGACTGGCTTTACAGTAGGCCATTCGATCAACCCAATTTTTAAGCACATTTTTTATTGTTTGGGCTCCCATTTCATGAATGGCAACTTCGATTTCGTGTATTAAAGCATCAATCGTCTCTGGATGGCTCGCATAGCATTTGTCCTTAACGGCTCCCCACAAAAAATAGTCCAACGGGCTTAAATCACAGCTCCGAGGCGGCCAAGTTCGGAGTTCAAAAACGGTAGCCAAAAGTTCGAGTGTAACTTTGGCAGTGTGACAAGTTGCACCATCCTGTTGAAACCAAATGTCGTCCATGTCATCCTCTTCAATTTTTGGAAACGAAAACTCGTTGAGCATGTCACGCTAACGCTCGCCATTTACTGTAACCGCGGAAGAAGAAGAAGACTCACCACTTTGGAAATAGGTTTTCAATATTTCCCAATTTTGTTCAAGCGTATAGCGTCCTATTTCGTAAATGTCAAACCTTTAAGTACAACACTTTTGACTTGTCATTTGTGTTACCATTCTCAAAAAAGTAGGTGGTTCAAAAAGCAAACGCTATATGGCCCACCCTGTATTTGAAATAATTTTCTAATAGGAGATAGCTTTGGAATGCTCCTACAGTTTTCTGTAGGAATGAGCACACTAGGAGGAAGAAAAATGGATAAAGGACGAATCCATACCATTATGAAGGAGGTGAGGTGAAAGAGAAAGACCGATAGGATACAGAGAGAGGGCGGGGAGAGATGGTGCTGGGATGGTTAGGAGCGTGTGGATTACGAACCATGACTATGCTGCGTTTGCGTCAACCGCTTTGTGCTGCTGATGAAATTCATCAGATTTATAATGTCAGCGCCAGCTATATCAGCAGACGTAGCAAAGAAGTAAGAGCCAAGATGCCTGGATCTTAGCCCCGTCAGAGCAGGGCAGCTAAGCAGAAGGTGCTAAGATGATTCCACCTCATCCTCCATACATCCAGCGGAAAAAGGACTCGAGGTGATTAAAAGTCTCACAGTATGCATTCCTCGCGCATAGTGACCTGTGAGAAAACCCACGAGATTAGAGAGCTGATATTTTGTCAGCCTCAGAAGCTCGCCCTAGCGCCCCAGGCCCACACGTGGCCAGAAGGATTTTGCGACCTTACAAGTTTGTGCACTTGCCCAACGCTCGCTGAGTTGGCGCGATGCCCATCTTACCAGGAGCAGACCGTAAGTAGTCAGGGGGATCCCAATTCTCTCCCTTCGCGGGGAAATCACCTAACCAGCTCATCCGTCTCACAGTTTCCCGCAATGTCGCTGTCGAAAAAGAGGACAAGCATTCCTTGAGCAATTTCGAATGCACCGTCATTGATCCGAGGGCAGTTATTGCTGCTTGGCTGTCGGAGTAAATATTTACTTTCTCGACTGTTAGTGCGCATGTGAGCAGCCAATCAGCTGCCTCCTTGATTGCGGCTACCTCTGTCTGGAACACACTGCAGGGGTCGGGAAACCTGAATTTGAGTCTGATGGGGAGCTCTTCGCAAAAGACTCCTCCGCCAACCTTTCCTTCCAACTTCGATCCATCCGTGAACAACTTCACCAGGCCCTGCCTCCAAGTGTAGCCCCCCGTTCACTCTTCCCTTGACGGAGTATGAGTGGAGAAGGTTCCGGTTGGACTAAACGAGGGTATACACTGATCCGTTGACAGAGGGATGAACTCGAAGTTTCTAGGGATTCCACCGATCTGCCCTCAACATAAGCGGACTAAATGTGTTGAGCACCTGAAGACCTGCAACCTCACCACTGCACAGTGGTCCGACCAGAAGGCGTTGGCGGACATTATTCAAAAACTCATTTAATTGAGCTGAAAATATATATTTAGGGGTTTTAAGGATCAGTGATGACGAATCTGACCTTAGTTTTAGCAAATTTTAAATTCATTGAATACTATAAATACATTTTTACTTCCGAAATTAGCTGGTGAGTTCATTTTTACATTTTTCACGACCCCAGAGAGTACCACGTGTAGGTTTGTCATTTTTTTTTTTTTTTGTTTTTAGATTTTTTTTATTTTTTTTTTTAATTTTTTTATTTTTTTTTTATTTTTAATTTTTTATTTTTTTTTTATTTTTAATTTTAAAATTTTTCTTTTGTTTTAGTTTTTAAATTTTTTTTGGATATTTAGTTGTTGTTTTGTTTTTCATTTTTAATTTTTTTTTATGATTCAGAATCCTCGGTTTCTGATGAGCTGTTTTCTGAGGCTGGATCATTTTTCAAATTTAAAAGCGCAAGAACCTTTTTTGAAAATGGTTTTGGCTTGTTTTTCGGAACCTTAGTTTTTGATATTATAATTACATCTGATGAACAAAGCAAAGCATTTAATAAATCTGTCATTGTGTCCGTTCTCGACATTTTTCGTGTATTGTTTTGTCTAAAATTTTTCAAATCCTTATTGCGTGCTTCCTGAGCCTCTTCGGAGAGTTGGCCAATAGGCAGCAAAGCATGTTTAATAATTAAACTCCCATGAATTAATATTTTGTGCACGGAAGCCGGCATGTAATACCAATCATATAGTTGGACAAATAGTTTAGCAGAATCAAGGGCATATTTTTGAAATGCTTCAATATTAATATCAAGACCAGACGATAATGTTTGTAAAATAATGGCAAACCGCTTGATTAAATGAATATCAATTCCAGTAATTTCTGCTGATACTTCTGGATCATTAAAAAACCTGCGAGCTGTGTTCCCATCATTTGTCGTTCCACTACCACCCGTTTTAGGAATATCCACCAATAATCCCATTCGACTTTTGAATGCTGCTTGGACAGATGTCTTTTTATTTTTTAAACTATTTTTTTCTTCTAGACTTTTAGCCTGCCATTTTTTGAACTCTAATCGATATGATATGTGTAGTAAACATTCGAAAAATCTTATCCATGCATGTAAGGTGGACAAACCAAACTAAAATGTAGATGGATCGGTTTCCCTTAGAATCGATTCTTCGATTTTGTTCATCATTATCGGCCTTGACCCACATACATAGCTTTTTTGGGATGATGATGTGTGGGTAAGAGCATTGCACACTTTGCCATCTACCATGGTGAGTAGCATTTTATGCGAAATTGATATATTTAATTCATTAAGTTTAATTTTACTTGGTGTTAAATTATCTATTTGACTTTGTACCCAATCCCTTTCTTTCAAAGAAACTATCGAACTCTCTTTTATGAACTGAAGTCTAATAGGCACGCAAGTTCGGGAAGTTGATGGGCGATCATTTTTCCAAACGACTATTTTCTCTGTTGTATTAGGCATATTTGTGTACAATTCTATAGGTACTAGTGAAGTTATGAAGAGGTTTTGGTCATCAAATATTTCAGTTGATCTCTGTTTATAAGCTGAATGGCCCGAACTACCGTCAAAGCCCCACTTAACAATTAAAATCAAATTTGGGATACATTCGGAAGGAAGGATGATCAAAACAGACTCTGCAATTTCAACTAAACGTTTTGATAAATGGTCGAGCAGTGATTGCAACTGAATTTCTGCACTGTTTGCTTACTGTAATCTGGTCAGGGTAACACCTTTTTTTAGCTTCGAGAATTTTATGGTAAGAAGGATATGGATCAATTCCTCTTTCTATTGCACCAGATCTTATAGAAAGATACTGATGCTTTGTCAGTCTATTAGCCACCAAGAAAGCTAAAGCTTCATCGCTGGTATAAGAGGTAAAAGTTTTAATGGGCTTAGGAATGTCTTCAACCATTTTAGAAGTATGTGCTACATGTCTCACTAAAATTGCACCCTTACCTTACCTTGTTACCTTCTGAACGCAAATTTACTGATGCAGCATACGCCAATTCAGGCCCGCTTGATTTACGTAAATTCTCTACTTTACGTCTCTTGGAACGTTCGCAAACATCATTGAATGTTTGTACAGGGCGGCCAACATTAGTACATCTACCAGAGCCCGATGAACAGGATTTAAAGTTGTCGTTTAAGGGAAAATCAAATTTTTCAGCTAACCAAGATGCATTCTCATTTAATACGCGACCCCAATGTCTGTTAGATCGTTCTAATTTTCTATTAATATCTTTACAAAAATTATTAACAATCTTCAAAACCTGATCTTTCAATTCTTTCACACTATCATCATGGTATTGAAGCTTCTCAAGAACGTAATCTTGTAATTCTAACTTCCTTGACTCAAAACTTTTTTTTTCTGAAGAACGCAAAAAAATAAATAACTCCTTTTTTCAAAACTATACGTCATTTTGATTTTATTATTACAAGCAATTCTCAGATGTTCGTTAATATTCTAATCGGCTTATGCCCGTTCCTCCAGTGACAGATAAAAATGTTATATTATTATATATAATTTTATTGTACAATATATAGTGTTATATATACATATATCATATTAATATTGTAATAATATTAAGAAAAATTTTGTTTTTTTAATACATTTTTTTTTTTTTAGTTGTCTCTTAATGCTGATGGGGTGATGTCTTTTTCTGTCTTTTACACAAAATTGCATAAGCCATATGCAACGTTTTGCCTGTGGGTAAATGCACAAAAGCTACATTATTTTTAATTTGCGCAACTTTGCGCAACAGGTTTCAGTTTGAGATCATAGCTGAAATATGTGGCTACATCCCTCATGTTGATTTCAAGTGGACCGGTGTGGACCACTCGAAAAAATGATCTTTAAAAAAAAATTTTCGAAAAATTTTGAAATTTCAAAAAAAAAAAAATTGGATTTTGTACCACAACTTAAGAGAATTATTACTGTTTTCGTTAATATATTCAATTATCTTTTTTTTTTCAATATTTGGTTAACAATCAAATGGTAATATTTATTTGCAGACATGAAAATGAAACTCTTGTATGAAGTACGATTTGCATACAATTTCATGTTTAAAGTCAAAAAACTACAATGAAAAATTTGTTAAATTAAGTAATATTTTCAGGAAATCTGCCCTGAATATTTAAGAAAACATCTGCATTATCAAATTTTTATTTAAAAAATGTTAAAAAATTGAATTTTGTCCGGCCGCCGGACCACTGAGCACTGGTGTGAGTAAGCTCTCGTCCACCGTTAGGTCCCTGTCGAACCCAACGAAGCACATCGACAAGGGGGCTATCACTTTCAACGGTTGCACTTCGTCGGACCCAAAGAGATGCGCGAGCTATTTCAGCAGACTTTTTATATTGCATCCTCCGGTCGACAGGGCCAAGCGTCGTACCTCCAGAAGGCTGCACAAACTAGCGAACGACAGTGCGCCACTTGCTTTCTCCTGTGATTAAGTAGTGAAGACACTTGAAGCCCTCCTACTCCGACTCTTCACGAAACATCTGGCCCCAGCCCCAAATCAGCACGGTTTCCGACGAGTGCATAGCACGACCACTGCACTCACCATCATAAACGCCCAGATAAACCGCGGGCTTAACCAAAACCGACCCTGCGAGAGGACTGTCCTAGTAGCGTTGAACCTGAAGAAAGCTTTCGATGCAGTCAGCTATTCCACGCTACTAGATGATATTTATAAGTCAACACTCACGCCAGGGCTGGTCCGCGAACTACCTGAGCGGTCGTCACTCGTCAGTGATTTTTCGAGACCAAATATCAAAGTAGAGGGAGATTAAGCAAGGTGTACCGCAGGGTGGTGTCCTTCACCCTTGCTGTTCAACTTCTACATCCACCAGAGGGAGTCTCCCTGGTCTCATACGGTGACAACTGCACGATAATGGCGTCGGGCAATGACATCGATGGTCTGTGCTCCAAAGTGAACAGCTAATTCACCGACCTTTCTCCCTTTTTCACTGCGAGGAATCTCCAACTTTCCCCCGCTAAAAGGAGGTCAAACTGTCCCTCAAGGTAAAACTCGATGACAAACCAATTCCAACGGTAAACAATCCCAAAATTTTGGGTATGACCTTTGACAGTTTGCTCTCCTTCTCAGCGCATACAACCGCAATTGCCACTGAGGTCCAAAATGGCAACAAGGTCCTCAAGTCGCTTGCCGGCAGCACTTGGGGAACGGCAAAGAATTGTTTCTATCGACATTTAAGGCAATTGGTCGGCCGGTTCTAAACTATGCTGCGTCTGTCTGGTCGCCTGGAACTAGTGACACGCAGTGGATAAACCTACAGACATGCCAAAATACTGCCATTCGGACAACGACCGGTTGCCTCCTGATGTCACCTATTCAACACCGTCACAATGATAAACTGCTCAGCAAGCAGTTCCTGCTGGGGTGCTGCCGTAGGTTTCACCCTGGCAGACACCTGCGTGAGCCTGAGCTGCCTCCCAGGCACGTCAGGAGACATCTCTTAAACTACGCTGACGAAATCCAGGACAAAACTGACAGAAATCTACCAGACCAGACAGTATTTAGACAGTCAATAAACGACATTCACCGGGAGACCGTCACCACCTTCTTAAGCTCCCGTCCTGTGAATGCCGTAATCGGATACCAACCACCACCTATTGCAGATGAAGAGCTCCAGCTTCCCCGTGAGACCCGCGTATACTGGCACAACTACGTTCTGGATACTGAAGCAGGTTAAACTCCTACTTATCCAGAATTGACCCCGACATACCAAACATATGTCCGGCATGTGAAGATACCCCGCACGACACTAACCACCTTTTCACATGCCCTCTAAAACCTACTCATCTAATACGCGTCTCTTTCTGGACCCAACCCGTTGAAACACCATATTTCCTGGGCCTACCTTTAGGTGAGCCAGACGAAGACGGCCGGTGATATACCAGACACTGACGGGGCTTCTATTACTGTTAAAACAACAACAACACAGGGAATTAGGAAGGCGCAATCTTTTTCCTATCATTCTTGGGTTCTCAGCGCATACCTGTATAAAGTCATATTGTATTATTTTACATCTAAGTAATTTCAGTACTAAAAAAAATAACAATTAAGTAATTCCGCTGAAAGTGCAAAATGGAAAAGAAATTCAAAATATTAGTTGACTTTTAGTTGACTATTTTTCCAACGTCCAATGCATACATATTTCAACTTAGAACTATCATAAGTCATGATTTTGAATGTCTCCGTTTTTCTCTAAAGGAATTATAATAATAAAAATTAAACATGGTAAGTCACCCAAAATCTTGGCAAATTTGTTATTAAAATGATTTGAATTTATTATAAAAATTAAAATGAAATTATCATAACATTAAAAATTTAACAAGGTAAAACAACATGTCGAATTTTTTATAAAATGGCTCAGATTTTCGATAAACATCGAGGTAATATTTCGAAAATAATTTCTCAATAAGTAACACAAAATCGGTTGGTTTTGAAGATTTGCCCATATACAGCTGTATGCTTCAATTAGATATGTCAACACATGCATACATAGGTTTGTTTATTTGCTGTACCAATAAAGTCAGGTTGTTAAAATTGCGCAAAATAAAGTAACGGGCCCCTCTAGTATTCTCTGCACCGTGGGGTGAGGGGATATACTGTATTAGAACATGGATTAATTCTGACAGAAACGTTTTTTCTTGATCAAGTAATTTGGACTGAATCGATTTGACATCATTGTAATCAACAATTCCGTCAATTGTCAACAGAATTGAAAATAGTTTATTCTTAAATAAACATACATATTTGGTTTCACTGATTTATAAGTTTTTGATATTTTATTTTCTTGCTCCAGCTTTACTTAAGATATACTAATATTTTATATAATATTCTTTCTTAGTAGTAGTGCTAGTTAAATACCCTCTTTTAAATTACATATATATAAGCAAATTATAGGCTTCAACCTATGAAAAATAGTTTTTTCGGTCATAATTCCAAATTTAGAGGACAATCCAAAATTTCGAGTATGCAGTTTTTTCTACTTAACACGTATAACTCTGGAAAAATAATATCAAAAAAATTTGTTTACCACACGCAGTGATTTTATAAAATTCTATACTGCTTTAAGTGCTCGAATTATAGTTTATTTTACTCTAAATAATTGCCTGATTAATGAATTTCTATTTTAAGTTACTGATATGACACTTGAACATTATTCATGTGACATGATTAAGTGAAATCGGTTTAAATTTAGGCTGTAATACACAAAAGTCCAAGTCAAGTATGTAATTGCACTCCTTTTTTGAAGCCGTTTTAAAATCGGGTAATTCGTGAGCACTAAGTCATTTGTTGGACATGTGGCAAGGTACATTTTTGAGTAAGAGTAAATAGTTTACGAAATTCATTTCATATTTCAGTTTTCCAATCTCTTCAGTATTTGCAAGTTAAACGTTTCTCTTTAAAATATCAACTCAAATTTGTTAGAATTAACGAGGTTTATGCACATATGTATGAAATATACCCATGTACATATGCTCAATAGTTCATACCGGTATTCTCCCATTTGCAGGCATAAACAACATTTTTCAGTGAATATGTCGGAATTTAAATAGATAAACATTTATTTTATTTTATTTGTATGTAATTTTATTTGTGCGTGAGTACTCCCACGCTGTTTATTATTATGTATAAGTAGTTCGTCGATATTGATTAAACACGACTTGATAAAATATACATATTTGTTTTTTTTCTGCAAAGAGTGTGTTTAGCAAAGAGTGTGAGAAAATCAATTTCTCTTCAAACTATGTTTCGCTCTTACTATGACCAACCAAGTTCTCAATAGAGAAAAACGCACCTTGAAGATGTTCCCTGTAATCGCGTCGCTTAGGGTCGCAATGAAAGCTCTCACTCGTTTTGTCTTCTGCGGATTTTGGTTGGTTCTGCGGATGAGGTGATTCCATATTATATAGTGTGTGTTAGAATGTATGTGCTTAGGAGCAGCAGAGTAGTTTTAGGGGCTGCATCAAATGTTTTCTCAGAAAGATGTAGATATTCGCACAGTAAAACAAGCTCGATTAAATTCTTTAATATACTCGTATATGAATTTCTTTTCATCCTCATCCATATTTATATGGATCGCATATTTTCAGAAGAGTTGCATTAATGAAGATTGCTATTAGAATAAAAGGGCATTGCACGAGCTCTGAATAATTTTTGAGTAAAGCTAACTTCCTTGTTGGAAAAACAAATGAAGATATGATAGAACCGCTTAACTGGGGAAGTTGACAAATAATAAGATATTCTAGAACTTACAAGAAGCCATAAAAAATAACGCTGGAAGCTAGCTACCTAAGAATAAATCTTTTTAAATGTTTTTTCTTGAAATATTGTTTTATTCTTATCTTCTAAACTTCGATGTTAAAAATTTAAAAAAAAATATGGTAATGCTGTTATCTTTATAATTGCACAAATGTTACTCTTCATTTATGGATGTACTATACTGTATGTATATGTATACATATATAATTATATATAAAGTATATATGTATGTATGTCCATTATTGTTCCTAAAAACGAAGTTGATGTATAAATGTAATTATATAAAAACCAAACAAATATTTAATTTGTCTTGCTCCACAGTAGATGTCACCTCTATGAAAGAGTGTTGTTTTCGTGCTCAAAGTGTTCTTCGCATGTACGTCGATTTTGAATAGTGGAAAGTCATTTTCTCACACATCAGCGAAGGGAACCCACTGCCATCCATCAACTGTTAAATGCAGGCAAGCTTTTGCATTTTAGAAACAGTCTTCATTGACATTTCACAACGTCAAGACGTTTAGTTTGAGTTATTATCGACTTTGAAGCTTGGCGGTTAGAAGTTAAATTTTACTTGTACATTTAGTGCTGGAAACACTTGAATGTAGTACAAACGGAAAATTTCCATTTAACGGTGAATAAAAGTGAGTGAATATAAGCACTTTTTTCAACATAACTTATCAAGTTCTACGGTATAAAACACCTCAAATAACATTCGTAAAGTAAAAAAAAAATAGAAAAATATAGAAATGTACAAATTGATAAGTGTCCATAGTATTGAATATTAGCGAGATTTCACATTCACATTCCACGGGTCATTTGGAAACATATTTTTCTAAAACTTAAAAAAAGGACTGTACAAAACTAGCGCCGACTTAGTGCTGCCATAATACACTAAATATTCCTGCGTGAAGTAACGGAATAAACCAAAGCTCAAGACTTGGGGAATCGTGTGAGGAAAATAACCATACAAATCGGCAAGCGTGAAGAAAAGGAAAGGATATTTTAAAGAGTTGCCTGATACTCGGTATGTACCTCAATACGAAGTTGTGTATGTATGGTCAGAGAAAATCTAGTGAAACGAATTCCAATTGAAATGTGTATAACTATGTTCATATGGATATGGATGTATGTATGTGAGAACGAGAAAAAGTACAAATGTCCACATAATATCCTTGATGTCTGAACAGCAAGCTTCTCCAATTTGTAATATCGGTCTTAATGTTTTATATATGAAAGTCTCTACTATATCGCGTCACTACAGCTAGGAGAAATGTCTAGGGGGGGAGCGGAAGGGAGCGGGGCTAGGAAGTTGTTAATATTGCCGGTAGCCGTTTTTTGTTTAATCTTGTTTATTATTAAAAAAAAGCTTAGTGTCTTGGTAGACCTCAAAACCTTCAAAAATAACGTTGCACTCGCTTAACTTCAAACGCTAAAAAAAATTTATTTTTTTTTTGCTCCGAAATACGCAATAAAAAAATTATACTGTTAGCTAGACTACAATATAATAAATATAAATGCTCCGTTAAATACTAATGTACTGAAGTGTGGAAACCAAAGTTCGGTCCTTCCAAAGTTTAGTAGATTAATAAATAGTACATACATTCGTATGTACATTTGTGTGTAAACGTTTTTAATATCTTATGATATACATGTATCTCTGCACATACATATGTATATAGAACTACATACAAAGTATGGCTTCTAAATTTAGATAAAATATAATTGCGATTGTTTCAATTACAGTAGGTCTTCATTTTAATAAATTATGTGCAGCATAACTATAAATCAACTTACGCTCTTACATATACGTCAATAAGTATGTGATGTCCCTTACAATATCCACATAATGGTTTCACACCCTGGTGCGGCAAGTAGTGGAACGCCTTACATAAGCTATGCAAGAAATGTTGAAGAGATCTTTTATATTTTTCATGTTTTTGTTCACAAGAATTGTATTCTGCTGGTACTGTTACAAACAAAAAATAAACGAGTATTCAAATATTTCCTAAGTACCAAAATTTCATAAATTCGTGCGTTGGCCCATAATAATAATTTTGATAGTTTTAGATATGCAGCTATTAAAAACCATATTATAATTAACCATAATTTAATATACGGAGCAGATAATTAATTATAAAGAATTTAGATATGGAATGTGTCTGAGAACAGATGAAAAATTCGCCAAAATTTCGCTACTGGAAAATTAGTCGAACAAAGCTAATGTTACGTGTTAATTAAGAGCAAGGAGATTCAGGATTAAATCACAGAGTTTTGATTAATAATAAAATAATAATGAAACATAAACCACGGCCGCCGCTGTAGCCGAATGAATTGCATAATGGTGCATAATAATCATTCGGAGAACGTAGGTTCGAGTCTCCGTGAAACACCAAAATGAAGAAAAAGTTTTTTCTGATAGCGGTCGCTCACGCGGCAGGCAATGGCATGGCATTAACGTATTTCCGCCATGAATAAGCTCCTCATAAAAAAATATCTGCCGTTCAGAGTCGGGTTAAAACTGCAGGGTCCCTCCCTCCATTTGTGGAACAATATCAAGACGTCCACCACAAATAGGACTAGCAGCTCGGCCAAAAACTCAAAAAGGGTGTAAGCGCCAATTATATATATATATATGTATTGTATATATATTATTATTAAAAAAAAGTTATATATATGTGTATATACATAAACCAAAAACTTTTTTTTAATACAAATTGAAAATAATTAAAAGTTCAAGTTTGCTTTTCATGCAAATTGCTTTTCAAGATAACTGCTTCATTACAGAGCTGCTGAAGTTTTCATTTTCCAAAGTTCACGGTCAAGCTAAAGTCGCATCTACTAAGTGCTTTCATTAAAATTGCACTTTATCTCTGCTCACTTTATCTTGCCTCTAAACTTAAAATTGCCAAAAGCTGGCATGCTAAACCAGTTAGAAAACTCTTAAAACCAATAAAAATTTAACTTTATTTGACATTATATTATATTATATGTTTTTTGATGTTTTGTTGTATGCCGATCTTAAAATTTTCGCAGGAAACGGTTCGGATTGATATTAAAAAAGCTTTCATATGACCATTTCTAAGTCTTCAAAGTGGAAGTTTTTATTCATATTGGTTCACAAATTTTGATTCGTTTGCATGACAGAAGGTTCTATGTTATTGGAACGGCTCGGATTAATGTCCGGCCAAGGACGGTCATTCCAGCAGCATTCTCTAAACATTTATAGGAAATTGTTATGATGTTACAACACCAACACGAACAATAACAACTATCCAATTGCTACGTAGAATCGTTCTCTGATTTCGAAATTCACGTTCATTTTTTATATGGACAAGTTTACGAGATATTTACAATTTATATTTATTCAGCCAAAACCCGAATTTCTCTCGAAAAGAAAGGCAGGGAAATTCTACACATATAATGTATACATCACTTCGGTAGGCCTAATAGTTTCTGAAAAGTTGATTATGAATTTCAGATTTTATGCCTTTTTTTGTGAAAAAATTCAAACCTTAAAGGGGAAAGGACTAAATAAAAAAATTCCTTTCATATTAGAACGCCTTCTCAAAATCGAGCTGTTGCGAAGTATAAAATCTATATATTAATAAGAATGTTCCAAATGATCAAATGAAAGTATCCAAAATATCCGCGAAATGTCAAAGTGTACTTATATACGAGGATTGCTATATATGATATATTTCTAGCATAACAATTGAAAAACAAACATTGTTGCTTGAAAACAGTTAATAGTTTTTCAAAATATTTTCCATGATTATCAATACACTTTAGCATTCGTTTGAACCAGTTTTCGAAGCACTTTGTACAGTCGCGTTTTCGATCCTTTTTTACATTGTTTGGAATTCAACGCAAGCACCCCTTTTTACCATAAGAGCTGCTTGCTCGCCATGTAATGATTTTTGTTTATCGATGCATTCTTGCATCTACGTAGAAATTTAATCGTAGGAAAATGGTTACGGTTTAATTCCACTGAGTTCCAACACTGAACATCCTGTTTATGGTGAAATATGTCGAACTTTCCTATGGGAACGTTAGATGGCGCCTGACAACACTAGAATTTCCCAAGGCCAGAAATATTATTTTTTCACGAGCTATTTTGGTTTTCAGCATGGTTTTCCAAATGATCTTCAAAACATTCCTTTAGAGAAAATTATGAATACCAAGCTAAGTAAGACTTACACGTTTATAAACGAGCATAAATACATAAATAAGAAGTACTTTTTTTCGTGCGCATCTTTTATTGCAAAACCTCCACAACTATATACATACATACATATATAAACTTGAGAGTTTTTTGGGAAACTCATTTGAGTTTTCGCATCCCTAATTCTATGTACCTAGTATAAAATATGCAAATATATGTACTTATATATGTAAATCCAACGCTGAACTCCTATGTGGTAAAATACATACATAGGTACCAACATTCTATACAGTGGGAATGCGACAGTCCGTCTCTTTTTTACTTAAAACAAAGTTTTGAAACTCATGTGGATTAAATGGATTATTTAAGGTGCCTTAGGTCACTTAATTTAGTTTGCAATACTTTATACTATTTAAATAAGCTGTAGCTTATTTTCGGGTGAAAATACTTAAGTATTCAGCCATGTCTGCATTTTTATAAGCCGCGCGAATTTTAATCCATTAGTGTCAGAATAATTTTCCCGTAAAAACAACATATCGTTATAATAATTTAGGGGAAACTAGTAACAAAATTATCAAAAAAAACCTACTCTTTTGAGTAAAAAGATCAATTGCATTAAAACTCAAATTCTTATTTTATAGAGAATACGATTTGCAAATTGTCGGATATGTATTGTCAGATTAACGTCGTGCTTAACTTCCTCAATGGTTAAATATATATAATATAATTGACTGTTTGACCGAGCCCGTCTGTTTGTAGTGCGTCTTGATCTTGTTCCGAAAAAAGGAATGATCTACATACAGTTTTAAGCTAACTGAACGGCAAATGGCTTTTTATGAGGATGTTTTTCATGGCAGAAATACACTTGGAGGTTTGCTATTGCCTGCCGAGAAGTGACCGCTATAAAAACAACGTTTTCATGTCCGGAGATTCGAACACAGGCACTACTGAATAGTAGTAACGCACCAAAGCATTCGGTTACGGCGGCCATTACAAGTTGAAATTTTTATCTTTATGCAAAATAGTTTTCTGATGATTTTTCTAATTTTATTAAAATTGAATGAATAAATATTTATGCCTTATAACATCGAAGGGTAAATGTAAGAAACAAGGTATGTGCCTTGAGCATTCCGAAATGCAGAAGCATTTCTAGAGAGTTCAAGGAAAGGGGTGAATATCTCGAAATAGCCTAGGGTGTTTAAATGTTTAAATGTTTGAGGAATGCTGCTGGAGTGACAGCCTTGGACCGGATATAAATCCGAATAGTTCCAGTAACGTAGAACCGACTGTCGTGGGGATGTTGTTGCCCTTTAATGGAGGGCCTTATGGTTTCGTGTTCACTCGCAAGACAGATCTGTAATTATAGAAATAATTCGAGTTTTTAGAACTCTTTCGAAAAATCAATATATGGGAAAACAAAAATGCGCCAAATAATGAATTTCCAAAAAAAAAATTATCTTATTTCCCATTGAAAAAGAAATCGGGATTTCCCTGAGATCAAGTCACATTCCAATAAATTACAATGCGGAAGATCAAAGTTGGAAAATATGGTTTGTGAATTGCATTATAATTTTTGGGAGTGATTTGGTAATAAAGGCAATTATTTCTCTATGATATATGTATGTAAATGCACCCATGAAGATAAAAGTAAAAACGCTCTACAACACTTGCTATATTGGATATTTGTTGTTTTTGTTGTAGCAGCAACAACATTTCCACACATATACGGGGAGTGCTGCTGGAGTGGCAGTCCTTGGCCGGATGTATAGTAAATCCAGGTCGTTCCGGTAACATAGAACCGACTGTTAGAGGAACGTATATTGGATATTCAAAGTGATTGTTGTTGAGGCATACTATGTTCTTATTTATATGTCCATGACTAAATACAATGTATATAAAAATGTGTTCAAAATTAATTTATTTTGAAATAACATTTCAAGTAATTTCATTAGGAAGCTTTAAAATGTCAAAGGACAATATATCCTATTTAATTCATGTAACCTACTTATAAAAAATTAAATCTACATATTCAATTCGGTATGGCTGTGAACAGTGTGATTTTATTAAAACTTGGGAATAGTTTATAGGTTGGGTGATAAAACTGAATAAGTTGGTGAGCTTAAAATATAGTGGTAAACATAAATTTACTAATTCATGTTGCGGTGATGTTAAGTGATATTTTTAACTAATCTACTCATATCCCCCAATTTCCGACAGGCACATTTTACAATACAAGTTTCATTATACGAGTATTCAAAAGAAAAACTAGTACTAACTTGGTGCGTTTTAAGTTCCAAGTCAATAGGTCGTCTTCCTACTGTATTTTTTGCGTGTGGCCGCCACACTAATAGGTTTCGATTCACTTCCACTAGAATTATTCTTCCTGCCTCGTTAAACAGTACTTGCTTGTGGTGAGGAAAGTGAATGACATATGGCTCGGAAACTCATTCAAATGAAATGCTAACTAAGTTGACGCATTCTAATTACTTAATTGGTGATTATTTTGAATTGATTACAATAATCAATGGCAGTGTTTTTGCTAGCTTATTGAATTCGAACTAATGTATGTATGTGAATACTTATATAATACGCATGTATGTATGTATGTGAATACTTATATAATACGCATGTATGTATGTATGTGAATACTTATATAATACGCATGTATGTATGTATGCACATAAGTTTCTGACGATGCTGATGCAGCGGGTACACGCTACATAGCTAGATTTGTCATCGTAGTATCGCCGATTACTAATATCAGGACGAATATTACAATATGATAGCAATAGTACAGAAACAAAATTTTTGGTTTTTGTGTTTCGTTTTTTGCAATTTGGTAGTTTGAGTATTAAAACTTCTGCCAGAAGGTAAATAAACAAACCAAAAAAAATGGATCTTTTTGAATATAAAAAAAAGTAAATCAGCTGGTCTACTGCTATTACTTATAGATAGTCCTGTTGGATTACACAAACATTTTTAATAATCATTGCTAATTTTTACAAGTAGTAATGCAAAAATTCTCCATCACAAAAACGTGCTGTATAATTAAAAAAAAATATTATACAATTTTACGTACAAATTTTACAGAAATCGTAATTGAAATGATTAAATAATTAAATTACAGATAAAAGAAAAAAATAAAGAAAAGTTATGATAGAATGAGTCGCAAGTTCTTTTTTCGCTGGTTGGACATTTAAATGCGGGAAATCAAAATATTGGCTTCAGGAGACGGGTCAGTCGAAGTCAATAATTGGTTTACTCTCATTACTAGAAGTCGCTTGTATGAACACAATAATAATAATATATTTCAAGGAGAGATTTCGAACATTCATGGTTTTACGATCTTCTATCTAAAGTTTAAAGATTTGGACATAGGATATACATATGTATGGTTGTATGTATACTAATGGTATATACTCGTATTTGCATATAATTGGCACGTAGGAACGTACGTATATCCAGTTGCCAGTTGTTTTGTGGTAAATCCCCTATAAATGGGCGGCCTTACAGTTTTATGCCCATCTTGAATGATTTTCATAAGAAGTTTTTTCGTGGTAGTTGTACACTCGAAGGTTTTCGTTTTCTAGTGGGCATCTGAACTAGGACACATGTAGTGATAGTCTCGCACAAACCAATATATTTCTTTTTGGAACTTTCTACGGCTAGAGTTTTTTTTACTATCAAATTCTTTTATGATATTTTATATACAATATTTATGTATGTACCATATAAATATTCATATTTATATATGGCGGCCGCCATTATATACTCATATATATGTATGTATATATATATTTTAAATTATTTTAAAACGACATACATACATAGATTTTCTTGCACAAAAATGTGAAAAAATTATTGGTAATTAAACTAAATAAAGAGTCTGTAAATCCATTTTAAAGTTATGCTATCATAGATTCTTTAGTTCAGAATAGTCAATAAACAGATTACTTCAGTCGTCAGAAACCAAGTCGGTAATACCATTTAAGAACAAACTGGTCAAACCTTATGTATATATAATACATACATGCAAACATATGTATTTATTCGTTAGTTTGTTCAGTGATATATTTTGCTTGTCCGTTACCGAGAGGTCCGCGTCCGCTTTCGAGAGGTGATTAGAACAAAAAAATGAGAAAAAGTGTCCGCGTCCGGTTATTAGAGTGGAATTCGTTCTAAAAACACAACATAAAGCTTGGTTCCTCAGTTTTTCTCCGGTTATGGGGAGTGTCCACTTATTGGAGGTGTCCGCAAGGGGAGATTTCACTGTATTATGCTGTGTAAACAGCAAAGAAATACCGTAACTAACTATATATTTGCATTGGTTTTTGGGAGTATGAGGTTTTTCTGGCAAAAGCGCGATATAATGTATGTATATACATATAAGAAATATTCGTAGTTACAAGAATACCGAAAAATAAACTTTATGCTGTACATAAATATTTAAATGCGTGTTTACAAGAGCACTCATTACTAGCCCCTCGGGTTATATTTTAACTAAAAAATATTTGCCTAAAAGCGTTTCCAATTATTTTCCGATAATAGATCGAAATTTTAAATATTATATTTCTCTTTCATAAAAATTTGCCCATGCAGGTACGCACTTTTGTTTCAAATTTTCTTTGTTATTAGATATATTTTTTATTGTAAAATAGATAAAACTCTTTTCATAAGTATTTATAGTTTCATAAAATTTACACAGAGATCCAGGCAGCAGTATCTAAGAGTGACTGTTGCCTGAATTCCCTTTCTTTACCCCGACGGTTCGTATTAGACTTATCACTCAAAACATTAATGAACTTGAAATCACGCCACCCCATTCTCACTTTACTAAGAGAGGGAAAAATACCAGTCAATACGAGACATGAAGAAAATGTGTACTTGTGAGGATGACGTATAGGTACTCTCTCGACAATGCGGCACACAAGCTTGAAATTTGCTGATGCGTGGTCATTTGGTTATTTATTTTATGTCGTTAGACCAGCGATACCATTTCTGCACATACTCATCGTACCTATTTTGCTTTAGATTCGAAATGTAATATTTTAGTAATAAGTAATATTTAATAAAACATTCGTAAGTACATACAAACTTATATACATACATAAAGAATTAATATAATATGTAATGAAGAGGACGTAGAGATATTTGCAACATATGTATGTATATAAATGTATATTTATGCGTATGTTGTACATGTATTGAGAAATATGTAGGTACAAATCTATTATTATTTGTTCCGTTGTAACACTATCGCCAGTATTGCTCATAATTATTTGCATTGACTATAACTACAATCATATATGTACATATTTATAATATATTTGCGCTAGAAGTAGGCATGTGTACATAATACATATATGTATATGTATGTATGTATGTTGGGGGTGTTGAGGTTTTTTACTTTTATATTCTTGTATTGGGTTAGTTTGCACTAAATTTCACATATAAGCATGTATATATATCATACGATTTTGTTGCCGTAATCGGGTGGGTTGTGAGTGACTACCATTCGGCAGGGCCTGTGTTCGAAACCCACTGTGGGCTTGAACCACTAAATGATAGAAAGGGCGGCCACACACCCAATAAAGTATTATACATACATATGAACACATGCGCTTAAGATTGGGAGAAAATATCCACTGGAAAATATATTGGGAATTCTTCAAAGCTTTTATAGTGGACTTTTGGAAAAATTAAATGTATGTATGTATGGTGTACATACACCAATAGGTCTGCTTCCATCTATGGATGTAAGTAGATATATTTATCTACGTATATAGGTACAATGTACATATGCATTTTCGTTGCATTGAAACCTCCTAGGTTTAAAGTCAAATATGTACATACATAATATTCCTATGCTTTCTGTTTCAAAACTTAAATTTGAAACTTGTATTTGAAATATCACTATTCGAAAGCCCGAATACATTTTTATGTAAGTGCATACATACATATGTGTATGCTATGTGCCTACATAAACGTTTGCCTAAATGCTTATCAATAGGTAAGTCATTAGTATACAATTTTTTCGGCTTTTTTTAACTGCATGCATACACATGCATATGTAAGTACTTATGTATGTGCGAAAATAGTAATCAGTTCTTGTTTGCTCTTGTATGAACCATATACCTAAAAAGGGGTTTTTAAAATCCACTTTCAGGCTTTTTAATCTTTTCTTAACTATGACGTTTTATGTTAATAATTGTCTGAAACCGTTTCTTTGATTATATTTGTTGGCTTTAGTTTGCTAAAAACACTTTGTTTTAGTGCTCTCTTTTCAGTTCTATTTAACACTCCCTTTACATATACATATGTATGTAATGTGCATGGTATGCATCTGAAGTAATAGTAGAAATCACCTGATTTTTGATTTGTATACCGATGTTTTTGTTTAACATGCGGCAACAAACCACGCCGCTTATGTACTTTCTCATATACCTACATAAAAACTGTAAGACGTGTTTTACTCTTAAACGGAGAATCTCTTTCAACAATAAAGAGAAACTCTTTAATTTACAAAGAGACTAAGAGAATACTGAAGTCAATAAATGACTCAACTAACTGCTTAGATTGGAAATTATGCAGTTCAAACAGTGCTACAACCACTCAAAATAGCCGCGTAAATTCATAGAAGTGTTAGAAGCTTCCCAAAGGGAGTTATGCTTATACGCATGACGCGCTTGAAAGTTTCTATTAGCACACGGTAGTTGTCATTTCAACTTCCCATTTATATTAACAAATTACTTATTAATAATTTCATTATTTGCAGCAGATTCTGCGTATCTTGTGCTTTGTAGTTGATTACTTGACCTACCACGGCCCATAATATTGATTTTTAATTGAATGCAGCAAGGCAATATAACCGTCATGCGTTGGTATTAGTGTTAAAAAAGTATAAAATACAAAAATTACTGCCGACATAATGGCGGTATAAAACTATTTTAATAAGGAGTAAATAATTATTACAGAAAATTTTATGAAATATAAATTTGCGTATGTTTACTGCTAAATTTTCATTCATTCATTCATTCATTCTGAAACAGGACATAATAATGGGGTGAGCAATTCTTCCACATCACCGGTTGGCTTTGATATTACGTTTTTTGGCAAGTGAAAATAGTTTTGCCGTTACCCTAGTATTTAGTATTAATCTATTAGTAGAGGTGTTTTTATAGCAGAATTGTGGAGCTCTCTGAATGTTCACGGAAGAGTTCCTAGAATATGAATTCTATCCAGAATAGGCAAGCATTTAGTCTGAGGGGCAGGTGTACTATGCGCTAGCCTCATCTTTTACCTATAGTCCTTTTGCAAGCTTATTGAAAGCGAGTGTGGTGTTGGCATTCCTCCCAATCTCTCTGGACCACCTATCCACAATGCTGAAAGCGTTTTGTGACAGTTCGCTCAGATCTAGGAGATGTTTTCCTAATGCGGTTAATGTAAGGTGGCCCGCATAAGTTACGACAATACTACCAGTATTTTGCAATTTTAAAAGTACAGTATTTACAGTAGGGTTCCAGAGTAGGGGTAGAGGATCACTCCCTGACGAGTGCCCTCTAATAGTAATATGTGTGTGCGTGCCTAGTAATACTCACTCCACCAGAGGGACCCGGACTCGCCTGAAAGAGGACTCGTAAGTGGTTGAAAGTTCTTTCTTTACGGAGAAAGATATCTAGTGCGAATTCTTTAAAGAAAAGTTCCCTTTTAATTTTGCTTACAATTTCGTGTAGAGCAGTGTCTACGAACTTGCATTTAGAGAACGTGCTGGCACGATGAGAGACAATATTTTTTGGCCTTTAGTACTTGTTTTAGGAAGGTTTGCGTCTGAATTTCCCCCAATAATGATCACCAGCGGAAGGTGTTCCATTCCCTGTGAATGAGAATGGCGGGGTCGAAAACCGAGGTCTCGTTGCTGTTGTTGTTGTTTTAACAGCATAGTTAGCCCTGTCAGTGTAAGTATATCATCGGTCGTCTTCGTCTAGCTCATCTAGGGGTAGGCCCAGGAAACATGCTGTTTCGACAGGTTGGGTCCAGAGGGAGAGGGGGGTTAGATGAGTCTGATTGAGGGGGCATGTGAAGAGGTGGTTAGTGTCGTGCGGGGTACCTTCACATGCCGGACATGTGTTAGGTATGTCGGGGTCAATTCTGGATAAGTAGGAGTTTAACCTGCTACAATATCCAGAACGTAATTGTGCCAATGTTACACGAGTCCCACGGGGAAGCTGGAGCTCTTCATCTGCAATAGGTGGTGGTTGGACTCCGATTACGGCATTCACAGGACGGGAGTTCATGAAGGTGGTAACGGTCTCTCGGTGAATGTCGTTTATTGACTGTCTAAATACTGTCCGGTCCAGTAGGTTTCGGCCAGTTTTGTCCTGGAGTTCGTCAGCGTAGTTGAGGAGGTGTCTCCTGACGTGCCTGGGAGGCGGCTCAGGCTCGAGCAGGTGTCTGCAGGGGTGAAACCTGCGGTAATACCCCAACAGGAACTGCTTGCTGAGCAATTTGTTGTGCTCCGCAACTGGGAGCATTTGTGCCTCGTTGTGTAGGTGTTGTATAGGTGACATCAGGAGGCACCCGGTCGCTGTCCGAATGGCGGTATTTTGACATGTCTGAAGCTTTGTCCACTGCGAATCACTAGTGCCAGGCGACCAGACAGGCGCAGCATAGTTTAGAACCGGCCGGCCAATTGCCTTAAATGTCGAAAGCAACAGTTCTTTGTCTTTGCCCCAAGTGCTGCCGGCCAGCGATTTGAGGACCTTGTTGCGGTCGTATATCACCGAGGTCTCATAGATCCACTTTGTGTTTTACACAGTGACCATTGCCGAAGCGCGGAAAGGATCGTTCCCACGACAGTCGGTTCTACGACCCGGATTTATATCTGGCCAAGGACTGTCATTTCAGCAGCATTCATCGTATATGTATGGGGAATGTTTATGCTGCTACAACAACAACAAGAACAGCGTAACGGATGGGGAACATTTTTCTCGTCGCTACTCCTTCCTTTGCGCTGGTCGCTCGCGGAGAGAACTTATTTGGCCGACTTTAAAAAGGCTCTTTGATCAGGCGTTAGTTCACCTTGCAGGATCGCGCTCAACCTCTACACTATCTTAGGCACAGCGCATCGTTTCTGCAATGCCTATACAGAGGGAATAGCTTTCTTAAAGGTTTTGGAGCATCCGGGATAGAATATCGAAGGGTTTGGTTTGCTCTCTTGGCCCCATCTTCGCGTTTCTGTAAATTCATTTTTATCTCATTCCTTTCCACCTGCTTACGACCTTTCGGTGGCCAGAAGTATATGTAAGGAGGAGAAACACGGCGAACTTTGGCAGAGCCCCATGTTGCAGCGCTGTTACTTCCTGAGGTCAACCGGCATCTGGAAGGCTCCGTTAATCGGACGCCCTTGACTGCAATCTACCCAATAGGCACAGGCATGAAACGTGTGACACCTGCATCCACCCCAGGGTGAAGAGTAGATTTGTCACCCTTTGATACGAGATCCGCAGTGTTTGTGTAAAAGAGTGTTACATCATCAGACCACAATTTTAGAAAACATTCTGCAGTGCTTTTTTATTGTCATTGGAGCTACTCTATTATTTTCTGTTTGGTCGGCGTATCCATAGGTGATATTCGAGGTTACAAGCAAATGTTATTTTGATCTTCAGCCGTATGACATATTATTAATTATGCCATTAAGTCAGTTTCTCGCTGCCTCTGTTATTTCGCCAATTGTGTTGAGACCTGTCCACGCTTTAGGTTGAAAAAGAAGTATTAAAGTAAAATATTAATTGCCCTATTTCTATGTAGCTCATTTCAAGTGTATCCATGCAACCGTGAATTAAGGCGGCTAAAACTAGTTTCGCATCCCATGCTGTCGCCAATAGTTTGACGTTGTGCTCATTTGCAGTTGTACTCAAGCCAGCGCAATATGATTTGTGTTCCTCAAGGATTTTTTTTCTTCTCGTTTTAACATCGGAATCGAAATTATGAAATACAAAATTTTTGCTAATTTATTTGCCATTTTACAAACAACGTCCAAACGAATTTCTCATAATATTTCTGTTAAATTTTATAATGCGCTTGCTTTAATCGGTATTTTGCTATATTTATCGCCTTTTCTCTGCCAGATTATGGAAACTATTCGTTTCTATGACGATGGCCTCAAACGCTACGATTCTGCAGCACGACTTTAATAATATTTCAATCGGTATTATATCAATAAGCTTTTTATATGCACAACACGCACCCATGACAGTCCGTTCTACCTTATCGTAACGACCCGGATTTATATCCAGTCAACGCCTGTCACTTTATCAGTATTATCGAAATAATTTTGAGGAATGTTTTATGTTGTGAAGATACCGTAGCCGAATGGGTTGGTGTGCTACTTATAGTACATTCGGTAGTACCTGTGAACCTGTAAATACGAAACCATAAATTATAGAAAAAGTGCCCCTGGGCAGGCAATGACAAATCTCCGAGTGTAATTCCGCCATGAAAAAGCTCCTCATAAAAAACTTTCTACCGTTCGGAGGCGGAATAACCCTGTTCATCAAGACGTATACCATAAATTAGGAGAAGCTCGGCCAAAAACAAAAACAAGTAATTCGCCTTCATTTTTTTTTGTTGACGGACTCTTACTACACGGCAAATTCGGAAGGCGCAATGTTCTTCTTTATCGTTCTTAGCATAAATGCAATAATCCGCTTTCAAAGGTTTCAGTTCGCAAATAACAATAAATCCATTATTGTAAAAATGAGCATTCGAAACGCTTTTTATTAGAACCCCTTTCAATGCAGCTTAGGAGTAGTATGGAAATCGAGGATTGAGTGCTACCTTAGCTTCCGCGTGAATTCGCTGACATGTATATTTATTTTAGGTTTGTCAACGCACACTACTTTAGTGCGGCTAAACACCTTTGGATAAATTTATTGAGTCTGTGGCTCAGGGACTTTTGCAAAGAGTCGCTCTTATGTGAAGAAGTTGTTGTGCATTGCAGCATGCACGCAATGTACGTTTTCAATTTACCATTACCAAGGGCTTATCCCTTTGAGAGTTTCAGCGATTTGCTTGGCAAATGAAATGATAAAAACTAAAAATAAAATTCTTGTATTTTCATAATAAATAAAATTAAATTAATTATTTGTATTTTCAGTTCCAGCAAGCTGTTACAAACCACTGCTAAAAGTAATACTTCAAAAACTGGTCCAGTTAAAAAGAAACCATCGCCAACATTACAAAAAAACGGAAGTTCACGGTCGAATCGTCGAAAAAGACGTCGGAACAAACACCAGCAAAATTCTTCCGAATCGAATTGTTCGCAACAGCAGGAAGAGGAGATAGTAAAAGCTAACAAAATGCCAGCCCGCTTTGCCGAAGACGTTATCGCCGATAACGATCGGAGTGTTCCATTAAGCATTGGGGGACACTACAACCACCATTCTGTATTAAACGACGATATCGTAATAACAGGTTTTTCTGGCAGACTCCCTGAAAGCTCTAGCATTGAAGAGTTTAAACGTAATCTCTATGACGGTGTGGATTTAGTCAATGATGATCCGAGACGTTGGGAACGAGGTAACTTAAAAACATTCGGAAATAAATACAGGTTTTTTCTGACAATATTCTTCTATTTCGCATTGTAGGTCTCTATGGATTACCCGAAAGGCTTGGAAAAATTAAAGCAGATGACTTGGAAGTACTCGATCAACAATTTTTTGGTGTTTCGGCAAAACAAGCTGAATGCATGGATCCTCAAATGCGGATGCTACTGGAATGTACATACGAGGCAATTATTGATGCTGGTATTAACCCTGTGGAATTACGTGGCACACGTACCGGAGTATACATTGGGGTGTCCAATTCCGAAACCGAGGCCCATTGGACTGAAAATGCGGATCGGGTAAATGGATATGGTTTGACCGGATGCGCGCGAGCTATGTTTGCGAATCGTATTTCTTATACATTTGATTTGAAAGGACCTAGTTTTGCAGTCGATACCGCTTGTTCCAGTTCTTTGTATGCTTTATCTCAGGCCTTTTCGGATATGCGTTCAGGGAGATGTGATGCTGCCATAGTGTGTGGTTCAAATTTGATTTTAAAACCCGAAATGTCGTTACAATTTAGGCGTCTAAATATGTTGAGTGATGTTGGTATGTGCAAAGCTTTCGACGAGACCGGAGCTGGTTACGTACGATCCGATGGTGTTGTAGTTATGCTTTTACAACGAACATCTTCGGCAAAGCGAGTTTACGCTTCAGTTCTGAATGCACGTACGAACACTGATGGATTTAAGGAGCAAGGCATAACTTATCCCGATGGACGTATGCAAAACCGGTTGATTCGTGAAACCTACGAAGAAATAAACTTGGACCCTAATGAAGTGATTTATGTGGAAGCTCACGGTACTGGAACTAAAGTCGGAGATCCACAAGAAGTTAATTCGATTACAGATTTCTTTTGCAAAAATCGCAAAACTCCATTATTAATTGGATCTGTCAAATCAAATATGGGACACTCAGAGCCCGCTTCCGGTGTTTGCTCCATTGCCAAGATTTTAATTGCGATGGAAGAAGGTGTAATTCCAAGTAACCTGCATTACAGTAAACCTAATCCTGATTTATATGGTTTGGTGGATGGTCGCGTGAAAGTGGTCGACAAAAATATGCCCTGGAATGGTGGTATTATTGGACTTAACTCATTTGGCTTCGGAGGAGCTAATGCACACATTATTCTTAGATCAAATCCTAAACCAAAAACCATTACTCCTCGTGATGGTCCTCCAAAACTTGTTATTAGTTCTGGTCGAACAATGGATGCTGTACAAGACCTGCTTGAAGACGCTGCCACACACCGTGATGATGACGAGTACCTCGCCCTAATCAACGGCATACATACCCAACCTATTCCACTTCATTACTATCGTGGCTACGACGTTCTTACCAGCAAAGGCTCTGTACAACGTGAGGTTGTTGAGTTTTCTGAAGAAAAACGCCCCATTTGGTTCGTTTATTCTGGTATGGGCAGTCAATGGGGAAGTATGGCTAAAGATCTTCTACAATTTGATGTCTTCAGTAAGTCAATTCATAGATGCGCTGAAATTTTGCGTCCCGAAGGTATTGATCTACTTGAGATACTTACACGATCCACTGACGAAAAATTCGGTGATATTGTTAGCTCATTTGTATCCATCACAACCATGCAAGTTGCTCTAACTGAACTGCTATCTTCACTTGGTATACACCCTGAGGGTATAGTGGGGCACTCCGTTGGAGAGCTTGGATGTGCGTATGCAGATGGTGGTTTAACGGCCGATCAAGCAGTGTTGGCCACATATTGGCGAGGACGTGCAATTAAGGAATCAAACTTACCCAAAGGCAAGATGGCTGCTGTGGGGTTGTCTTGGGAAGATGCTCATAAGCGTGTACCAACTGATTGCTATCCAGTTTGCCACAATAATCAAGATAATTGTACTATAGCTGGTCCAGGGGACTCGATTGATGCCCTAGTAGCAAAATTAAACGCGGAAGGAGTATTCGCCAAGGCCGTTAGCTCATCCGGCTTCGCTTTTCACAGCAAATATATTGCAGGTGCAGCCCCAAAGCTAAGACAAATGTTGGAGAAAATTATTCCTACCGCTAAAAATCGCTCCCAACGGTGGATAAGTAGCAGTATCCCAGAAAGTGCTTGGAATACTCCCGTTGCCAAGCAGTCATCAGCGGCCTATCATGTAAACAATATGCTGTCTCCTGTGCTGTTCTATGAAGCTCTGCAGCATATACCACCAAAGGCAATTTGTATCGAGATAGCACCCCATGGTTTGTTACAAGCCATCCTTAAACGCGCTCTTGGACGTGATGTTCTAAACATTAGCCTTGTGAAACGTGGCCACCCAAATAATGCTGAATTCCTTTTGGCTAATATTGGAAAGTTATATGGAGCTGGAGGTCAACCACAAATACAAAATTTAGTACGCCCAATTTCTTACCCTGTAGGGCGTGGAACTCCAATGCTGAATTCGAAAATCGGTTGGGATCATTCACAAAGATGGCTAGTGCCAAAATATGGCGCATCTAAGTCATCAGGCGACACAGTAATCGAAATCGATCTATCAAGTGAAGATGATGCATTCCTAGTAGGTCACACTATTGACGGACGTATTCTGTTCCCTGCAACTGGCTACATGACTCTAGCATGGATGACATTCGCAAAAATGCGCGGAGTAGAGTTCAATAAAGCAGATGTAGTTATGGAAGACTTGATATTCCATCGTGCAGCTATTTTAAACAAAGAAACTGTTACCAAATTTGGTATTAACTTCTTCGATGGCACTGGTGCATTTGAGATTTGCGAAGGTGGAAGTTTAGCTATGTCGGGCAAAATAAAAATAGTTGATAACATTACTCTAGAGGAATTGCCATTGAAAGCACTGTCACCTAATACTGTTGCGCGGGAATTAGTTGCAAGTGATGTATATAAAGAATTGCGTCTGCGTGGCTATGATTATGGAGGCATTTTTCGTGGAATTGTCACGTCTGATATTTCTTCTCGTGTTGGTAACTTGCAGTGGGTGGACAATTGGATTAGTTTCATGGACACGATGTTGCAGTTTAGTATTTTAAGTAAGGATTTACGTGAACTCTACTTACCGACTCGTATTGAAAAGGCGGTAATTAACCCAAGCAAGCATTTAGAAATTTTAACACAATTGGCAGCAGAGGATCTCACAAACGTCGGCATTCCCGTTTACATGTATAGCGATATTAATGTTATTAAAAGTGGCGGTGTTGAATTACGAGGCCTTAAAGCTTCATTAGCACAGAAACGACCAAATGCGCAAAACGCTCCAACATTAGAGCGCTACACCTTTATACCCAATTTCAATCACGGAGAATTACACGAGAATTCAGGAAAGGCTGGATCCCATGCTCTTTCGGTCGCAGTTCAACTTGTTATCGAAAACTCAGAGCGGTCATTTAAAATAAAAGGAGTGGAACTTGCCGGTGGCCGAAATCCCGATTCATTAACGGCTGGAAAGCTCGTACAGTTGTTAGAAGGCGAACCCGCCATTTCTGCTGACATCGCTGTGGCTACTGCAAGCAAGGATGAAGAAAGCATTAAAACATCTTTGAGCGACTTTGGCGTTCGAGTGATTTCGAAAAATATAGCAAAAGAACCGGTTGAGCAGAACTGCCACTTCATATTTGGAACTGATGTACTCTCTCGTCCTGATACTGCGGTTTTGGAGAACAGCATTTCTAGTATCAAAGAGAATGGATTTTTAATTTTCGATGAAAGCGTTAATTTATATCAAAAGTCTGGTTCTGGAGTTCTGTCCAAATACGGCTTTGTTGTTGTTCAAGAGTTATATAAAGGCGATTCTAGAACTCTCATCGTGGCCAGACGTGCCGTTGCCATAAGCAAACGCAAATCAGAAATTATTAATGTAACCGAGAAAAATTTTGACTGGTTAGAGGACTTGAAACTCGCACTTGCAAAGGCAGCTGAAGAGGAGAAGTATATTTATATTGTGAGCCAAGGGGAGGAACTTTTTGGTGCTGTTGGCTTAACTACATGCCTTACATACGAGAATGGCGGTAAATTTGTCAGAACCATATTCATTCAGGACTCGAATGCCGAAAAGTTCTCTTTGACTTCGCCATTTTATCAAGAACAATTGGTTAAAGATTTGACTTCTAATGTACTTAAAAATGGTAGCTGGGGAACGTTCAGGCATTTGAAATTGGAGAAAGATATAGCCACATTGCAGGTGGAGCACGCTTATGTGAATGCCCTGGTAAAAGGTTAGTTACACTTGGTGTATATTTTTATCAATGTTATTATTATTAATACTTTATTTTATAAATAAATTTGTAAAATACAACATGGTGCTGGGCGCCGAGGGCATTCCCATTTTCCGCATTCCTCGAGCAAAGGAGCCTTAAACTCAGATTTTGGACGTACGGTTTTTTTTCTGCAGCTCTGTTTTCGCCATATTATGAGACTATCCTGGCTTTTGTCACTAGTGTACAGGTGTTGGCGAATAATGTGGCTTTTCTTTATTTATTTTTATGTGTCTTTGGGGCTGATATATTGGTTTTTCGCGATTTGTTTTTAGTATTTGGCGAGGACCACATGTTATATTTTCTAAAATCCGCGTTTTGTACACCGTTTCATTACGATTTCTGACGGTTGGCAACATAGACTAAACATTATAAAAAAACTTCGTAGATTTTTTTTCATTGCTGAGTTATAAAATAATTTTTCCACCTGTGGTTTATTCCTCACCTCATTTTCGATATGCATAGAATCTCAATTACAGATGAAATAAATTCAAATATAAGTAATTATTAATAATTCCCACTAGTAGCCCCCAGTTCAGCTAAAAATAAATAACGCACCATTTCAACGCACTTTTTTATTATTACTTAGTGGTACAATGGTTTTGTTTTTTAAGGAATATAATACTATTTTAAAAAAGTAAATTCGTTTACTTAATACATATCAAATTTTAAATTTGTATATATTAGGCACTATGCAAAATACTTCTGTGAACCACTATATGTATATATGTATTTTTTGGAAACTTCTAATTTCTGTATATCTTTTTATGTTTAGGTGACCTTGCATCTTTAAAATGGATTGAAGCATCGCCATCTCAAAATGTCAAAAGTGATGACCTAGAATTGTGTTCAGTTTATTATGCTCCTATAAACTTCCGTGATGTTATGTTATCTTCTGGTAAATTATCCGCTGATGCCCTTCCTGGTGATTTGGCCCAGCAGGACTGTGTGCTTGGTTTGGAATTTTCGGGACGCGATTCTTCTGGTAAACGCGTTATGGCTATGGTACCTGCGAAATCATTGGCAACAACATGTTTGGCTAGTAAGCATATGATGTGGGAGATCCCGTCAACTTGGACCATGGAAGAAGCTTCTACTGTACCTTGTGTATATTCGACGGTTTACTATGCCTTGGTTGTACGGGGAGAAATGAAGAAGGGTGAAAAGATTTTGATTCATGCTGGTTCGGGTGGTGTAGGCCAAGCCGCTATTTCTGTTGCGCTGGATCATGGCTTGACTGTGTTTACTACTGTTGGTAGTAAAGAGAAACGCGATTTCTTAAAGCAACGATTCCCGCAGCTAGAAGAACGATTAATCGGAAACTCACGTGACACATCTTTCGAGCAATTGATTATGAGTGAGACCCAAGGCAAAGGTGTTGACTTAGTGCTTAATTCACTTTCTGAAGAAAAGCTACAAGCCTCTGTTCGTTGTTTGGGTATTAATGGACGCTTCTTGGAGATTGGAAAGTTCGATTTGAGCAATAACAGTCCACTTGGCATGTCGGTATTCTTGAAAAACACATCATTCCATGGTATTCTATTGGATAGTGTAATGGAAGGAGAAGAGCAAATGCAAAAACGAGTTGTCTCCTTAGTTGCTGAAGGCATTAAAAGTGGTGCAGTGCGTCCTCTACCCACATCAGTTTTTAATGAATTCCAAGTTGAACAGGCTTTCCGTTTTATGGCTTCTGGAAAGCACATCGGCAAAGTTGTTATTAAAGTGCGTGATGAAGAACCCGGAAAGAATATATTAAAACCGACCGCGCGCTTAGTAAACGCTATTCCACGCACATATATGCATCCAGAAAAGAGTTATATACTTGTGGGAGGTCTAGGGGGTTTCGGTTTGGAACTTACTCACTGGATGGTGCTACGCGGAGCTCGATACATTATTCTCACTTCGAGATCCGGCATTAAAACTGGTTACCAGACGCTTATGATACGCCGCTGGGAAGAGCGAGGTGTAAAAGTAGTTGTGGATACCAATGACGTAACTACATCTGAAGGTTGCAAGAAATTATTGCAAAATGCAAATAAGTTGGCACTAGTCGGAGGAATATTCAATTTGGCCGCAGTATTACGCGATGCTCTAATTGAGGATCAGAGTGCTCAAGATTATCAGACTGTCTGCAAACCTAAAGTAGATGGTTCAAAATTCCTTGATCAGCACTCACGTACACTTTGCCCTGAATTAGACTACTTCGTGTGTTTCTCGAGTGTTTCATGTGGTCGCGGTAACGTTGGCCAATCAAATTATGGCCTGGCGAACTCAGCTATGGAACGAATCTGCGAGAAACGCAGAGTCAACGGACTGCCTGGTTTGGCTATACAATGGGGTGCCATTGGTGATACAGGTCTCGTACTTGAGGGGTTGGGTGACAACGATACTGTTATTGGTGGCACGCTACCACAACGTATGAACTCGTGTCTTCAAACCATTGATTTATTCCTTCAACAACTACATCCCGTTCTGGCGTCAATGGTTGTGGCAGAGAAGCGAAGCAGTGATCCATCTGGCATCAGTTTAGTAGCAGCCATAGCCAATATTTTGGGATTGCGTGACGTAAAAAACGTACAGGATGCGGCTTCCCTTGCTGACCTCGGTATGGATTCGTTGATGAGTTCCGAAATTAAACAGACATTGGAGCGCTGCTTTGATATAGTTATGTCGCCACAAGAAATTCGAGCGCTAACATTCGGTCAATTAAAGCAACTGGACGGTGGCTCTGTTGATAAGGTCGCTTCAGCACGCAGCTCACCTGCAACTCGTACTCCAACACCAATTGGTGATGGAACACAAGTTGTTTTTATAACTGAGCTAATGCCTTCGCAAGCTATTATCCGCTTGAAATCTGCCGCACCAGAAGACTCGAAGGATCGTCCAATTTTCTTCATTTCGCCTATCGAAGGTTTTGTGGATGCCATGAAAGAGGTTGCGGAACGATTAGATTGCCCCGTATATGGACTGCAATGCACAGCTGATGCCGATCTTAACTCGATTGAGGATTTAGCTAAATTTTACATTAAGCACATACGTAAAGTTCAACCTAAGGGCCCTTATGCCATTGCTGGATATTCGTTTGGCGCAACGATTGCTTTTGCTATGGCTGTTGAACTGGAACAGAGCAAAGAGAAAACACAATTAGTTTTATTAGATGGTGCGCCCAAATATGTAAACTGGTACTTGAAAACATTCAAAAAGCGCCATAATACGTCTGATAATGACGACCAAAATCAAGCATTTGCTTTAGCATACTTCGGTGTTGTTGCGGCTAACACAGGTTTTACTGTGAGTGATTAAATACAACTACTTGGATATATATTTATGACGCTTATTTTCAATGTTTTTTTTTTTTTCAATTTAGATATCGAAGCTGTTAGTAGATATTCCAACATTTGAGGGCAAAGTAGAGAAATGCGCGGAAATAGTTTCTGCTGCAATAGAAAAACCCATAGAGTTGGTAAGTAGTGTGCAATTTTTTATATGTAGTTCATTGTATAAAAATTTTAAATTTTGACTAAAGGTAAAAGCAGCTGCTGCATCATTCTACTACAAACTAGCTGCATCTGACAAATATGCAGTAACGCGCAAATTGCAGTGCGACGTTACATTGATTAAGCCAACTGAAAATTATTCGAAGTTGGAGGTGGACTACGGCTTAAGTGAAGTATGTAACGGAAAAGTTGACGTCCTCGTCGTTGAAGGTAATCATCGTACATTCCTGCTAGACGAAGAGCCTCTGCAAACAATTGTAGCCTCAATTAAGGACCTGCTAAATTAAAACCATATTACAACTTTAACCAACACTTACTAAGTTACGCACGAGACATTTCATCAGTACACAAGAATTATACTGAAAGTTATTGGCATTTAAAAAAACACAAGTTATTTTGTTTTCCTAGTGAAACTAAATCATTTCGTAACGCTAACGAAATACATGAAAATCATAAATGGGTAACTTTTGTACAGGCAAGCCTACATGTACTATAGGTATATAGGCGTAATCACAACTATGCGTTGTTGCTTCTGTATAAGCACTTCTGAGTTCATAACTAAATAAAGTACTTTGGTTATTTTTGCATTTTGGTAGACTCGAATGGATAATATAGCTTAATGAATTTTTAATTTATACATGTAACATATATTTCTGTATTTAAACACTTTTTGATGATCCTATATTGTTAGTAAGATCTATGTTTATCTACAACATTCCTTAACGAATACTAATTGATAACCTTCTTGAATAGAAATAATTTTTTGTTGCAAAAATAACAAGTACTTGCATATTATTATATAAAAATTATTTACCTTTAATATCTGCTGATAACTCAAAGTTCGGAGGCAACTGAAACATCTTTATGACTAGCATGACTAAACTTTGTTAACACCCATGCACATGAAATTTGAGCGAATTTAATGGAGATCGACTTATTCTTCCGAATTTTGTTTTAAAGTCACAATTAAGTAACACATAAGTTGTGAATTCTAAGAAAGCACCTTTATATCGCCGCGAAAGTAAAAAGTGTTCGAGTGTATTGAGTCCACAATGCTATTGCGAAGAATTTAACTAATCCTCGATAATTTTCGAGTAGTATTTCACTCCTAACTTATCTCGATGAACGTTATGGCTTCAAGTACATTCGATAACCTTTTATTTCCAGTAATTTTATGTATGTACAATAGTTAATCCTAATTCCTTTGTAATTAAATTTATCATATATTAAATATATGCTACTTAAGTATGGCGAAAATAAAAATACATATGTATGTTGATTTATTTCATGTTTAGAAATGTCCCAAAAACGTATGCCGAAGTGAAAAACAAAACTGTTCTTAATACAAAGAAATAGAGTATAGAGTAGAGTAGAGGCAAACATTGAATTGGATATTTAGTCAATTCCAGAGTTGTAGACCTTTCTGTAATTGCTTCAAATTTTCGATTGAAATAACGATAAAGTTACTTGCAAATCTTTCGAAATAAGTGCCTAGATGTTGTTTTAAAATAAAATTTGTGAAAATTTATATTCTTTCAGGTTTCACATTTGTATTCAAAATGTGGCTCTTAACCATTATACATATGTGAAAAATTACATCACTTAAACGTCCACTATTAACACGCCTACAGATAAAATCCGTCAAACAGTTGATTCATAAATGCATAATGGTTGAGAACGTCGAGATATCGGGGTTGAAAGTTGTTCAGCAACCTTTAGCGCTAGAGCAGCAATATAACAGAACGCCCAGTGTTTTGAAACTTGTTCACCAACTTTTAAATTGTCGGCCGATTCGGACTATTATTTCCCATAAAAAATTACGAATTTTGTGATATGTTGTTCTTAAAGATCGACAATTCGCATAATATGTTGTAATAATTTTAACGCGTTCTATCGTGTAAAATTGTATATCTGTCTACTTGACCAATGTTAAAGATAACATAAACAAAAGGTACCGTCTAGGAATTATTCACTACTGGTACCTAGGCGTCACTTGCGTCACTTATGAAAGCCGCTTTATTTTTGTAAAAAAATGAGTTGAATTGATTGTTGTTTTGGCAGTTCACTAGGACCTGCCAGTGCGGTGTAGTCACCGATCGTTATCGTGTAACTCATCTAAAAGTTAAGTCACTCCTGCGAAGTGCTAATTGGGGGAAAATAGGGGTTGGAACTCAGAATGATACATTGGAGCTGCACAGCAGTAGTTAGGCCAATTCTCTACCTTTTTTTTGGTGGGGCTCAAAATGCCTTCGCACTTATTGCGATCGCCGTCAACTGCGTGGAATGGTGTAGCCACTAAAACAATCCCTCTTTCTCTTTTGGGGAGACTCCCTTCGCGAAACTACTTAATATTACTTCGGGACGGCCCAGAACGGTGTCCATTAAATGGACCAACTTGTATGGGTCCACCATATTTGTAGACAACTTCATGCTATAGGCTCGTCTTCTAATGTTTTTGTGCCGTTATGTGACATGCTCCCAGGTTCCTCTCACATGGGCGTATGGATGTTATACGCTATCGAGCTTTCTTTTGCATGTGCACCAAAACAGAAACATCGGAAGATGTTGTGATAATATTATACCGTCTTGTGCCATCGTGAGCACATGACTCGAACGTCTGTGATTTGTCGTCAGTTTGTAGACAGTCCACCTCCTATCGAGGGCTAATTTGTTTTTCTCTGCGTTTTGCAAAACTTTTAACTGTGTTCCAACATTCATTTGATGCACAAATGTTATTGATTACGCTGTCTGGGCTCAGCTGTCCACCCAAGACTAATTCAAGCGTTCGGAATTCATCGGTGAAACGATTACAGAAGAAGAACATGTGCTCCGCGCTTTCTATTGCATTGTTGCAGCTTGGACAGAACGGAGTGTTAACCATGTGAAAACGATGGAGGTACTCCAAGAAACATCCGTGACCGGTCAATATTTGGGTTAAATAGTGGTCTACGTCTCCGTGTCTTCTGGTCACCCATTGGCTAACTTTGGGGATAAGTCTATAGGTCCAACGACCGTTAACAGACGTGTCCCATGTGCTTTGCAACTTTTCTAACGAATGCAGACGTTCTGCAGCTTTCGCTTCAGTTGTTGGCTTTACTCCTTGTCTGACATAAAGTTGTCCCATATCCTGTACAAGTATATCTGTTGGGAGCTCAAACCACGTCGTCTGATACGGTCCTGCATGCGCACGCGAGTCTTAGTGCATTTGGTCGGTGCACTTGAGCTACGGGTCTAACATTCGATTTCCTTACAAAGAAGTGCCTTCTGGCGCCTTGTGGTTCTCCTATGTTTGGAAGAATTCTTGAAAGAGCACCGTTGACTGCCGCTGCTTTGGAATCCACAGTTGCTAAGTGTTGCTTAAAGCAGATTGCCTGATACAACACCTAAACGACGAGGCCCACATGCTGCCTGTGAAGGAGTATAACAAACTGCTCAGCAAGAAGTTTCTGCTAGGGTGTTACCACAAGCCTCACCCATGCAGACACCTGCTTGAGCCTGAGCCACCTCCTAGGCACGACACTAACCACCTGTTCACATGCCCATCAAATCCACTCATCCAACACTCCTCTCCCTCTCGACCCAACCTGTCGAAACCGCTAGTTTCCTGGGCCTATCGTTAGATGAGCTAGACGAAAATGACCGGTGATTACACTACACTGACAGGGCAAAGTTACTGCTACAACAACAACAACAGCAGAGCCGTGCATTAATCATTACGCCTAGATACTTTGTTGCCTCTTACGAAAGTATTTCATGGCCGCATTCGCAATTTCATGAACTGTTTTTTCTTCGCGCAGTTAAGAGGGCCGCTTCTGTTTTTTCTACTACCGTAACCACGAGAGCGATGTCATCGGCATAGCCTACCAGTGTTGCTTTATCCGGCACTTTTAAACTAATTCCCCCGTTGCACGGCATTCCTCAGTGAAGGTCCAAGGACTGATGCCTGGGGACGCCATCAGTGACTTTATATGTCTTTAGACCGTCATCCGTAGTAACTGCAAGATACTATCCCTAAAGTAATTTCGTGATTTCTTAGAGACAGCAAAATGTTTGACCACCTCACCGAATTGAACGCATTTTTGACGTCTAACATGATAATTGCACAGAGCTTCATGCGTGTGCATCCTCCGCTAATGGCGTCGCGCGCTATATTTGTCACCGTTCTAATAGCGTCTACAGTTGATCTAGCCCGATTTGTTTGTCAGATAGGCCAATTTGTTGTCAGATAAGCCGATTGGGCATTTCAGATAGCTTTATAGCTGGCCACAAATGATGCGCTCAAACACTTTACCCACCGTGTCTAGCATACACAGGGGTCTGCTTTGAGTAACAGCACTAGTCGTTGCAATTTCCATCTGCGTGGCAAGGTCCCTTCATTCCGACATGCTTCATACATATTCGGGAAGATTTCTGGCGTCACCTGCAATGCTTCCTTAAATGCGATGTTAGGAACGCCATCTGGGCCTGGTGTCTTGTTGTCTTTTACGCGCCTCAACGTGCTTAAGACTTCTTCTGTTGTAACTGGCGGAATGTAGTCGATGTCAGTCACCATTTAGTGTCGGTCACTAGTTTCCTCCTGTTGGGGAAAAAGCTCCATTACCACTTGGCTGAGCAGGATGTGATATGTAGGTCGCGGTGTTCGCGGTCCATTCACTTTCTGCATTACAGTCTATAGCCAAGGCCCCAGGGATCATTGTCAGCGCTATTTCGCATTTCCTCAAAGTATCGAGTTTTGCTCTATATAATAGCTGTTTTCACCTCAAACTTGCGTTCAAGGTATTCGGCGTGCAGCGTGTTGGACGATGTCTTCCTCTTTGCGCGCTTCTTCGCGCTTTATTACAGGCTTTACATATACTGGCGTCAACGGAGATTGTCTGCCAATAGATGGGTTTTCTTTTGTTGTTGAATCTGCATCTTGGCATGGCTGCATCACACGCATCTTTCATGTGTTCGGAAATCTATTTCCGCCATATCTTCCGTCGTAGTGCGAGAGGCAGTGACATTTCTCCAAATCAATTAAAAGCTCTCGGCGTTAAAGGCAAGTTTCTTCCATCTTTGTCGCGTCCTTAATTGTTCTGGCAGTTGTATAGAGGTGCTTATCTCAATTACTATAGCCAAATGATTGCTGTGAATATACAAATTTTCGTCTACCATCCATTTTACCCGGTTTGCTGTGGTGCAATCTGCATAAGCGAGATCGATTATTGATCGCCTGCTGGCGCAGTCGATTGTGTTCACTCCTGGGATGTTGAGCAGGACAAGGTCCATTGCTGCCATAGTTTCTTCTAATAATCGCCTTACCGGAGTTGTGTATCCACTCGACCATGCATTGAAGTCTCTTGCGATGAAAATGGGCCGCTTTTCTCTTAGCTCTAATTCCAGTGCTATGATCATGTGTTCAAAATCTTCTAAGATCCACCTTGGCATAGCAGCTCACATGGTATAAACCATCTAGCTTCGCCCATGTGAATCCGGTATTTACAACAGATATCATATTCTAGGGTGCCTTATTGCCCACCACCCAGATTGCTGCTAGCTTGTCAGAATCGGTCATCCAATTGTGCGAGTTGATGTCTATGAAAATTTCCGAGAGGAGAGCCACATCCACTTTGTTTTCTACAACCGTTTGCCTTAGTAGGTAATGTGCTGCCTCACAGTGTTTGATGTTTAGCTGCAAAAGCCCCATGTTCTTATTTGTACTGCTTCTTGATAGCGTTGTATTTGGCGTTACCCGCCGTATGTGATCCCTCGCATAGTTCGTATTCTCCAGCGTTGGCTCGATGCCAAGGAAGCTGAATTACTTTCTACTGTTTTGTTTGTCGCCGGTGTATTACTTGTAATAGCTGCTGGTTGCGGTGGAGTGCTCCTCCTAAAGACTACAGCTCCTCCTTCATCAACAGCATTATTGTTGTTGTTTTCATTGCTTTTGGTTTTTTTGTTTTCAATTTTGCCCAAACTCACACGTGTATGTAGTTTCCGTAAGCCCTGTGGTTATCTATGGAACAGGGAGGCCATACTAGGGTTGACACTAGCCCTTATGGATACCAGTGTTCAGAGCCAGACTTCAAGCCGGAACCAATGGGAACTAGTCTCAACCCAACCCACATGGTCACTTAAGACTACGCTCTTTACGCGCTTTGTGAGACCTGCCAGGTTTTAATAGGGCGGAGAAGCAATAAACCCTTCCGTAAGTCATTTTAGTTAGATTTCACTTCGTCTACTCAGATAACAGAGGTTTACTGCCCCATCCCGGTCACAATCTGCTTCCGATCCAGTGTGCCATAGTCAGGATCTTACTGGAATCAATCCTGATGGTCCGCTGGTCGTACTGTCATATTATCATCAGCCGCTGCTAACATGGAGAACAGTCGCTGACCAGGGAGCCGCCCACTATGAGTTAAAGACGGTGACGACTTGCTTTTGATACAGAAACCTCATCGGAACAGCTAGCTTTTATACCGCGCCCTCCGTCTCTGGCGCTCATTGTCGGGGGTTACTTAATTGTCAAAACTTATTCGTAACTAAGCTGTTACTACAAGCTACTAGTGTCCAGGGAGCGTGGCCCTCCGTGAGGTCCGAGGACAATTCTCTTTCATGGTATTTTAGTATGGGGATATGCCCTTGAGAAGGATGTGAACATTAAGAGTTGACAAGGTTTAAAGACTCGCATCTGTGTCTATAACCGGTGCAATATCAACCAAACCATCGAGAGCAATATAAGCAATATAATATATATCTCTTCTTCTTAATTGGCGCGATAACCGCTTACGCGATTTTGGTCGAGTTTAACAAAGCGCGCCAGTCGTTTCTTTCTCGTGCTAACCGGCACCAATTGGACACACCAAGTGAAGCCAAGTCCTTCTCCACCTGATCTTTCCAACGCAGAGGAGCCCTTCCTCTTCCTCTACTACCACCAGCTGGTACCTCATCAAATACTTTCAGAGCCGGAGCGTTTGTATCCATTCGGACGACATGACCCAGCCAACGAAGCCGCTGGATCTTTATTCGCTGCGCTATGTCTACGTCGTCGTAAAGCTCATACAGCTCATCGTTCCATCGCCTGCGATATTCACCGTTGCCAACGTGCAAAGGTCCAAAAATCTTACGCAGAATCTTTCTCTCGAACACTCCAAGCGTCGCTTCATCGGATGTTGTCATCGTCCACGCTTCTGCGCCATACGTTAGGACGGGCATGATGAGAGTCTTGGAGTCTTTACTGCTCAGTTGCCTACTTAGTCCAAAGTAGCACTTGTTGGCAAGAGAGATTCTACGTTGGATTTCAAGGCTGACATTGTTATCGGTGTTAATGCTGGTTCCTAAATAAACGAAGTCTTTTACAACCTCGAAATTATAACTGCCTACAGTGTCGTGGGTGCCGATACGCGAATGCGCCGACTGTTTGTTTGAAGACAGGAGGTACTTCGTTTTGTCCTCGTTCACCACCAAACCCATTCGCTTTGCCTCTTTATCCAGTTTGGAGAAGGCAGAACTAACAGCGCGGTTGTTAAGGCCGATGATATCAATATCATCGGCATACGCCAACAATTGTACGCTCTTATAAAAAATTGTGCCTTAACGATTAAGTTCTGCGGCTCGTACGATCCTCTCCAACATCAGGTTAAAGAAGTCACACGACAGCGAGTCACCCTGTCTGAAACCTCGTTTGGTATCAAACGGCTCGGCGAGGTCCTTCACAATTCTGACGGCGCTGCTGGTGTTGAGCAACGTGATCTTGCATAGCCGTATTAGTTTTGCGGGGATACCAAATTCAGACATCGCGGCATACAGGTAACTCCTTTCCGTACTGTCGAATGCAGCTTTGAAGTCAACGAAAAGATGGTGTGTGTCGATTCTCCTTTCATGGGTCTTTTCCAAGATTTGGCGTATTGTGAATATTTGGTCGATGGTAGACTTTCCAGGTCTGAAGCCACACTGATAAGGTCCAATCAGTTGGTTGACGGTGGGCTTCAGCCTTTCACACAATACGCTCGCTAGAATCTTATAGGCGATTAGATTAGAATACTAATCCCGCGGTAGTTGGCAAATATTGCAGGATCGTCCTTCTTATGGATTGAGCAGAGCCCACTTAAATTCCAATCGGCAGGCATGCTTTCATCCGACCATATTTTGCATAGAAGCTGATGCATGCACCTTACCAGCTCCTCCCCGTCATGTTTGAATAGCTCAACCGGCAGTCCGTCGGTGCCCGCGGCTTTGTTGTTCCTTAGACGCGTTATCGCTATTCTCACCTCGTCATGGTCGGGTATTCAAACCTTCTGTAAGCCGCTGAACTTTCTGGTAGAATTTTCGGGCGTCGTTCCTATTGGGCAGCATCTCAAGCTCCTCGCACTCACGTATTTCGGTCTCTCGTTTCTTCTGTCGGATAATACGTTTCTCTTCCTTTCTTAGCTCTCTGTAGCGATCCCACATGGCCCATAAGCAGCATCTTTTCTTTCTGCGGCAGCATGACATTCCTCGTCGTACCAACTATTTTTTCGGGCTCGCCGGAATCCGATTTCTTCTTCGGCGGCGATACGTAAAGAACGAGAGATGTTGCTCCATTGCTCGTGCATGCCGGTTTGTTGAGCAGTACTCTCTGAGAGCAGGTGTGAGAGTCGAGTGGCGAATCTTCTGGCTGTCTGTTGTGATTGCAGCTTTTCGATGTCGAAAATCTTTGCGTAGTTAGTTGTACGCTTTTCGCTGCACAGAGGCGTGTGCGTAGTTTGGCTGCAACAAGGTAATGATCCGAGTCGATTTCGGGTCCTCGGATCGTACGTACATCTAAAACACTGGAAGCGTGTCTTCCATCTATCACAACATGATCGATCACTTTAGCTCGCTCCCGAACGGGTATTCGGAAGCTACCCAGAGGATACTTGGGCTAATCCCGGGAGTTGTGAGCTGCTTGAACCATATGCAGAAGAATCGTCCTGGCCAAGTGAATGGCGATCAGTAACTTTCCCCACTTGCGTGGACTTCTACACATGGAACCATCCTCCTTCCTTCCGGTAAATCTGCAGGGAAATATATATCGCACAGAGCAGCAATAAGGTTGAACACTTTAACATGGTAAAATCCAAGCGTCCATTTCGGAGCTTCCCGGACTGGTAGACTACGCACTCCCACCTACAGTTGATATTACAACATTCATGAACCGACAGGGCGAGTCCATCCATGTATACACAGGTAGCTCAAAGCTCGAGGGCAAAGTTGGAGGAGGTGTGTATTCCGCACGTTTGGGCATCTCCTTCATTTTTCGGGTTCCCGGGTTCCCTTACAAAGCAGTCCCTCCAAGGTAGCCATGAAATGCCGCACATCCTTAATAATATGTCTGAGTCATTTCATCTAAAGGTAATATGTGTTCTGGCCTTTGTGACACGAGTAACTGTAGAGCCGATGAACTGACAATGACATAGAAATGGTAAGAGCAGCGAATGAAAGATGGCCGACTCTCAATACTAAACGCACAGAACCTCTCCGAAGCCAAAATGAGCCAGTTATAACGCCTAATAAGCTGACACGCCCAGAGGATAGGTAGGAAAGACATGACTTCTGCAGAAGCTGTCTAGATGAGGAAGAGGAAGAGACGATCTGCATACAGACGTAGATTAACCATTTCAGGTGCACACGTTTTTAGTGAATTGAGAAGTAACTCATCTAACCGTAGACCCAGGAAACGTTCTGTTTCGATAGGTGAGTTGGTGAATAGGTGGTTAGCGTCGTGCGAGCTACCTTCATATGCCGGACATATGTTGAGCATGTTGAAGTCGATTGTGGATTGAGGAGTTTAAACTGCTGCAATATCCAGACCGTAATTGATGGTAAAGTTACGCGGATCTCACGAGACAGCTGAAATTCTTCGTCTGCAACGGGTAGTGATTGGGCTCCGATAACGGCATTCTTGGTCGATAGTTTAGGAAGGTGCCCTTTAATGTCTGTCTATATACTGTCCAAGAGTAGTTGAAATCATGTTTGGTCCTAGATCTAGTCGATGTAGTCGAAGATATGCCTCCTTACTCCCCTGGGAGGTGGATCAGGTTCTACCAAATGTCTGTAGTGGTAACTCCTGCGGAAGTTGCTTGCTGGGCATTTTACTGTGCTCCTTCACTGGGAGCATGGGAGCCTCATTGTAAAGGGGTTACAGGGGAAACATTAAGAGGCATCCTATGGCTGCCCTGATAGTGGTTCTAGAAACAAGTCTATGTCTTTTTGGAATAATGCGGGGAAGATACCTTCAAAACCAGGTGATATTAGCGATTTGATGCTTTTTATCGCCCACTTGAATCTTGACAATATTCCACATATTTCCTTAAAAATAATGCATCCATTCCTGTTAACACTTCTTGGGGCTTCAGTATGTTATGTTTCTGTCTCTTCTGTTGTAGAGGAGTCTGGAAAGTTTGTCTAATACTATGTTCAGACCGATATCGAAAACATGTTTTCGTGAAAAAAAAACTTACGTTCCACTCTTTCAATTATGTTGCTTTGCAAATCCTTCCTCATATCTGGACTCTCATTGCAATTTTTGATTACCAACTACAAAAGAGAAATTAGAGTTACAAGCGCGGCTACGCAAGGATAGAGTGGGTCGAAGCAGAAGAATATGTGTTTCAGCTGAAAGCTGAGGAATCATCGACCAAAGTAGAAGTGCCAGCTGGATTAGTTGGCTGTGGTAATTTAAGATCAATTTCACTTCTTGAAGCTAGTGCGATGACTTCTACGTCTGGTTTTACAAACACAAAGTTAAATATTGCAAATCTTCGTAAATAGTTTATGTTAAAAGCGTTATTACTGAACTTTTCCGTTATTTCACCAATATAGTGGAATGGCTTTTGATTTTTAGGAGCAAATTTAACCAGAACAAAATCTCCTATATCTCATATATCTTCGTCGGTTAATTTCCATTTAGATAAGTCGTTATATTCGACGCCATAATTTCCTTCGTCGTTGGAAATGGGACCAATAGAATTAATGGATTCACAGTAGGAAACGTTATCTTAATTTTTTCCGTCGTATCAGACTCAATTACGTCATATTTTATGGATTTTTTTTATTAAAAGCGTTCGCTTTTTTTTGATGAAACCGCAATAGTTCACTTTACGTTATGAATATTTTTTTTGTTAGATTCCATCATCTTGTGTTTCTCAGCTGAACTCGTTATGATACGGGATGTTGAACTTCTGGCCGTTTTTTAGAGGCACACAAACGTTTGATTGGGCGAACCATTTCAGGAGTTCGGTCTTGGGCCAAATTGCTTTGTGGGCTTTCTTGCACGTTTATTTTTTTGCCTGTTTTCTACGTTTTTGCTGACATTAATAACTGGGCGAGATTCTTCTTCCGGCAAGTCTTCCAACGTAAACATGTCGCCACAAAAAATTTGTGAGTTAAAGGGATAAATACCTGCACTTTTAAACCCTTTCAATATATTTTCTGATGAGAAAGACCTTTGGAAAGGATGATTCGTTAATTTTGCCACATCATAAATAGTTATTTATTTTCCGATGTTTGAAACAGTAAAATCGTTGAAGCTCTTTCGGCAAAGTTGTTTAAATGGTCCGAACATGGACACATCTACGGGCTGCAAACGGTGCAAAGTATGAGGTGGAAAAGATAGCATCACAATTTCATTATCTCTGCAAAACTTAATGCTTTCGAGACTACAATGAGAAGATTAGTTATCTAGTAAAACGAGAATGGGCTTATCTTTTGATCAATTAGTGCTGCATTTTATATGATTCACTACTTCGATAAATAGTTCTGAAGTCATCCGGCCAGATTTTGAGTTCAGAGCCAAAGAACCTGGGAAGGATCCATATGTGAATCTTTCGTTAAATCGAATACGAGTAAACACATACACCGGGGCAAATGGTTTCCACTGGCACATACAATCCCAACCTTGGTGACTAGGCTTCCACGCTCTGCTGAGGTGGTTTGCGATACTGTTCTCTGATATAATATGTGTATAATAAATTTTCTACGTAGGTACTATGTGTCTTGTCTCAGATGAACTGAAATACTTACCTTAGGAGGTTCTAAGAGCGTAGCTACTCCAGTTTCATCTAAGTTATATATATGCTTTGGCTGGAAGGAGTATTTTTCATAAATTGCCCTGAGATTTTAGTAAAATTCTTTTACAGCTGATTTTGTAAAGCCCGAAAGTCTGGCCAGGCTTACTTTCTCTGGCTTTCGCAATGAAATAGTTGGGTTTCTTTTGAGAAAAGCATAAAGCCAGTCCTTACTTGCTTCCTTAGTAACATTCCATCCAACTGGAACGGTGATCTGATTTATTTTAGCATAATCATAAACAAACTTTCTGAATGTCTGGTATGACAAGCCATAAAACGCACATTTCTTTATATATAGGTCTATTTATAAGTTCGTGCGGTTTTACAACAGATGGCGTAACTTGATTATTATTCCATCGATCCACATTTCCAAACATTCATTGGAGAGCTACTGTCGTAAGGCACAAACGTCAGTATAAGTTTTTTATTTGAAGCGTAAACAACAATATTTTTACCACACTTGAAAATGTCGAATTTCGTGCCAAATAATGTGTTTTTGCGGGGAATTCTTCTTCATTATTTTAATATGAAGAAAAAAGCAGCCGAAAGTCATCGTATCTTGGTGGAAGTTTATGGTGAGCATGCTCTATCTGAGCGAACGTGCCAGAAGTGGTTTGCACGCTTTAAAAGTGGTGATTTTGGCTTGGAAGACGAAGAACGCGAGGGTGCGCCGCCAAAGTTCATGGATACCGAATTGGAGGAATTGCTCGATCAAGATCCGGCTCAAACGCAAGAAGAGGTTGCAAAAACTTTGGGAGTTGATCAATCAACCATTTCCAAACGTTTAAAAGCCATGGGAATGATCCGAAAGGTAGGCCATTGGGTGCCGTATGAATTGAAGCCAAGAGACGTTGAACGCCGTTTTATGGCATGCGAACAACTGCTTCAACGGCACAAAAGAAAGGGGTTTTTGCATCGAATTGTGACTGGCGATGAAAAGTGGGTCCATTACGACAATCCAAAACGTCGGGCAACGTATGGATACCCTGGCCATGCTTCAACATCGACGTCGGCGCAGAATATTCATGGCCTGAAGGTTATGCTGTGTATCTGGTGGGACCAGCTGGGTGTTGTGTATTATGAGCTACTGAAACCGAATGAAACGATTACGGGGGATGTCTACCGACGACAATTGATGCGTTTGAGCCGAGCACTGCGAGAAAAACGGCCGCAATACGCCGATAGACACGACAAAGTTATTTTGCAACATGACAATGCTCGGCCACATGTTGCACAAGTGGTCAAAACATACTTAGAAACGCTCAAATGGGATGTCCTACCCCACCCGCCGTATAGTCCAGACCTTGCGCCATCCGATTACTATCTCTTCCGATCGATGCAACATGGCCTGGCTGACCAGCACTTCCGTAATTACGATGAAGTCAAAAAATGGATCGATTCGTGGATTGCGGCAAAACCGACCGAATTTTTCACAAAGAGAATCCGTGAATTGCCAGAAAGATGGGAAAAAGTAGTAGTAAGCGATGGACAATATTTTGAATATTAAATTTGTAACCATTTTACGTCAATAAAGTTTCAAATTTCGAAAAAAAACCGCACGAACTTATTCATAGTCCAAGCAAGCTGCTCTCCGAGTTTCTTTGTGAAGAGTTGACGCGATGAATGTTTAGTATTGTACAATAATTCATTCCGAATGACTATTACTAGAGTCCACCGTAAGTTTAAGTGGACCTTGACGTTTCATCCGCATTATTAATGTCGTACTTTAGGTGCCGTATTTTTTTGCTGCCGAAGTTTGTGTCTCATCTCCATTTTATACATCATTAATGGCTTTTTTAATATTTTCTTGATTTATTTCTTTTCCAGATGACTTCTTCTTATAGTTTCGTACCATTACTGTACAAAAGTCATATATAAATAAGCCAAATTACTTATAGTTACCAAACATATTAACATAATCATAACATTCGTACATAATGTGACATTCGTCAAAAGTACCCCACACTCAAAAGTCAAATCTGCCCCAAATGACTTTATCCACACTCATTTTTTTTTGATTATTTTTTCTTAAAAACTTATTATTACTTACCGATTTTTTCTCAAAATTAAAATCTCGAAGCACCAGTTAATAACTTTAGCCTTTAGAAAACAATTGCTTTTTCTTCAAAAAATGCTTACGTACATAAAAATTACATCACCCAATCTAAAATCACTGAAACACGTGTTGCTCCGCTGAGCATTTAACTGTCAAACTATATATAAGCACGTGTTATTATAACTATTAGGCTAAAATGTTAAAGTCAATGCTGCCCCATAGTCACAAGTACTCCACTTTACCCTACATCGTTTATCATCATCACAGTAGCTCAACAGGGAACTCGGACATACTTGGCATGCAGTTTTGAATTCAAAATTTTTGTTAAAGTTAAATGTTTTTATTTTTATATTTTTCTATTGGGTAGCCGCCGTAGCCGAATGGGTTGGTGCGTGACTACCATTCGGAATTCACAGAGAGAACGTAGGTTCGAATCTCGGAGAAACACCAAAATGAAGAAAATGGCAATGGCAAACCTCCGATTATATTTCTGCCATGAAAAAGTTCCTCATAAAATATCTGCCGTTCGGAGTCGGCTTGAAACTGTAGGTCTCTTCATTTGTGGAACAACTCCAAGACACACACCACAAATAGGAGGAGGGGCTCGGCCAAACACCCAAAAAGGGTGTATGCGCCAATTATATATATATATATATATATATTGGGTATTCAAATAGAATATTAAAAATAGTAATAATAATAATTTACAAATCCATTACCTTCTTATTGTAAAAAATTGATCATGCAGCATTCGCAAAATAGGTGTCAAAAAAAGAAGTCGGACTTTTGGCATTATTGCGATTGTTTGGCACTTTAAAACGGGAAATCGCACAATTAATTTTCTCTAGGTAGAGCAGTGCAAAGAAAAAACCGAACGTAATGAATTAAAATAAATGTTCAGTCGTGTTTTGTTCCAAATTATAAACATGGGTAGACAGTGTGGACAAAACTCAATTGAAGTCAGAAATGTAATTATTAGTCATCGAGAAAAGGGTGAAACCTTTCTGGAAATCACAGAAATAGTGGATTGACCCCAATCGACTGTATACGTTGTGATAAGATGTTTGAAACAAACAAAATCCGTGGAAAATAAGAAGAAATCGGGACGACCAAAACTGAGCGCTCCTAAGCTCGCAACAGAAGTCGCCCACCACTTTAAGTATAAGTACGTAAGGTGTTGCGAAAAATTAATTAAATTGAAAGAGCTGCACAAAAAAAATCTTTGTACATCCAAAGTACTGACTTTAAGTCACTCTATCAAATACCTCACAGAAATAAGTATATGTGCCAGGGTATTTTCAAATGAATAATTATAAAGAAGCAGGATAAGGGTGCAACCAATAATTTTAATATATATTTAGGGAAAATAGGAACAAGAAATTATACAACAAAAATTCAATTTGACTAAACTTATTAAATTAAAAAAGAAATTAAATAACTTCATATGAAATAAGTATATGTGCATTGGCCTTTTTTACACTTTTTTTCAACGTTTCTATAACTTTCGATCTTCTAATAAGTAATATGTTTTTCATTTTGAGAAAAGACATAATTTATACGTTTAGGCAAAGAGTCTGTCAAGTTTTGAAGAGTGGAATCACCTATCTTATCACACTCATCCCACCGACCATTTTTATAAATACGCGCCGACAATATTCGCTAGACGTCCTCAATTGGGTTTAAATCGGAACTTAGTGCTGGCCAATCCAGAACTGACATTTTTCTTGACGATAGCAAGGCCTTAATTAAACGAGTCGTATGGATCCGGGCGTTGTCTTGCTGGAAAACCCAGTAGTCTCCGTATCTGTTTCCTGCAAACTCAATGAGAACATCTTCTAATATTTCAACATAAAATTCTGCGTTGCTTTTTGTCGGAGTAAAACAAATTGGAGACTTTCCGTCATGTCCGAAAATACAATGTTTCGGTATTCGTTAGTCCAAAATTTATATTTTCCGGCAAATGCTAAATGAGCCTTAATGTGGCGTGCTAATAGTCTTGGTGCCGGTTCCCGCAAATAATATTTAAGTGTTCCGTCCTCGACCAAAATTTGATGCATTCGTGTATGGTTAACCTTACGACTTAAATGGTTCTTGATTTCCTTGGAAGACATTTCTTTTTGAGCAGCCATACGACGAATTTCGCGTTTGCATCTGCTGTCGATGTTAGTTGGCCTGCCGCTTTGTTTGAGTTGACCATATGTTTCTTAATTTTTAAGAAAGTTGCTGATGGTATTCCTATGCCGATTTACTCTAGCAACAATTTCATGAATACTTTTGCCACTTTCACTTAGCTGTTTCATCAGACCACGCTCTTTTTCAGATAAATATTTTCCACGTGGCATTCTACAGATTAACCCATCAATAATTCAATTATACTTTGTTCAAAAGATATAATCTATTTTATTTACATTTTTCTTTATGATACCAATGCAAATAACGCAAAATTTTTTGATAACTTGCTCTCTGTATCTGCCAAGTCAATACTGATCTCTGATTGCACATATACTTATTTCATATGAAAACTAAATCTCTCAACACAAATTTGTTATAACGGTACTAAGAATAATGACTAAAGAAGAATTATGGCAGCGAATAGTTAAGTTGAATTGCAAATACAGATTTTGGCATACCAAACAAAAATGTACCGTTACTTTCAAGAAAGATATCGGCATAAAAAACTTTGCACATATACTTATTTCTGTGAGGTATTTGTGGAAATTCTTATAAAATTTATTTAGGATAGTTGGCCATGAAACTATAATAACTCTTTGAATTCTATTATTTCAAAATACATAATTTTAGCTGGGATTTATTAATTTTTGAACTTTGGCTGGAGCGGTAATTGCGTTAATAGGTGAATAATAAGGCATTTGAATAAGATACCAAAGCGCTGAACTATAAATTGTCACAACGGTATTATCATTTATGTATATATGTAGTAATTTATGTATGTGATGGTACATACATATGTGCATACCTGTATTCATATGTACGTATGTATATACATATGTAGATAGCATGATTCAATTATTAAAGGTTTGCTCACTTGTGGCATTAGAATTTTGACACTCCCTTACAAAAGGTTGCATTTAAGAAGGGTGAGAAAGGGGGAAAAATTAAATCCCTCTTGATGATAATAGTAGCAAAAACGTACTTTTTTATTTAAATGGAAATAAGCTGCAAACGGTTTAAAACATAATTTAGAATTAATATTTGAACGTAAATAAGTTATTTTAAAATTCATTGTTCATGCACAAAGTAAATTTAATTTCATATACCATACATATGTACATATGTAGTGTATAAGCCAATATATGGTGCAAATAGGAGTTTTTAGCAGAATTTGTCTAATGAGAACTAAAACAAAAAAAGATAAAATAAGTCCAATAATTATATTCAATTTTGAATTGAATTTTGTTGTTGTGATTACGAGAGCATTAACATTACCCATACATGTTGGGACATAACTCGGCGTTGGTCCGGTAACGAAGTACCGACTGCGGTGCGATAGGCAAATATGGCCATAATGAATTATTTCATAGAAGAAGCAGATTCATCATAAATTTAATTGACTAAAAACACACTTTAACATACTTACGCCATACTAGACTACGTTTTACCTATGTAAATTTATAGTTTTGATACCCAAGTAAAAATTTTTCGTATGTTACTACCTACTGAAAACAGACTGTACTGTATTTAAAGGATTTTTTAAAAATGCCTTTTATTACGCAACGATTTGTTTAAATGTTTAATTCGTTGGTACATTCTAGTTTTAAAGAAAAGCTTCTTGACGTCGACGCTGACATTTACGTGTTCCGAACACGCGATCAATTTTTCCAAATAGCTGTCGCAGTGCCGAACAGTTCTCCCGTTAAAATTCTGGAATACAAGCTCCAATTGTTTTGTTGTGTTTAAAAAACTGGTGCAAGGCTTGGTTAAGCCTCCTCCGGACACTTCATCAACCCAAGTGAAGGTAGGCTCATTGGAAATGTGCTCTGACAGTCCCAGCTTTCTTATGATGAAGCCTGCAACATATTCAATGGCGTCCTCGTGGAGACTATCCAACTTTTCTCCCTGTTGAAACTTGTTGGGAAATGCTACCTCGCTGCTTTTGGCATATTTGATTTACTAAATAAGTAACAAAACTTAATCAGCTTCTTTACTTTTCTAACTACCAAGTACTCATGTATAATCATTGCACTCAAATTACGCAACAACCGGAGCAAAGTTTGTGTTCACCATAAAACATTGAAACTAAAGTAAACTCCATACGTAAACTTAAATAATCCAGCGCAGACAAATAATATGCCCCGGTACAATAAAATTTAAAAGAACATCGGTTATTGTTTTCTGTTTGCTTTATTGATTAACTTGTAACTTAAATTATCATCAATTTACTAAAGCTAATTTTATCATTATTTAAATATCAAAGTCTATTGGCCATTAGTTTGAACTTACGTGTTTGTATGTCGCACTTGCAAAACGGTGGTGCTGCACTCTGACAGGAAAACGGTTACAGATTCACTTAACACTGTTAAGCACGGAATAAGTGGCTCTGTAGACGGGCAGTTGGAAATCTGTAAACGAAAAGGTTCACTCTTTATATAATTTCAAAGTCTATTGGCCATTAGTTTGAACTTACGTGTTTGTGTTTGTATGACGCAGAAAAACGATTAAAAACAGCTTCAGTCGCAAGCAGGCACAGTAAAAGGCTCAAATTAGCACGGAAATAACCTATTGAATATAAAATTATAATTTATTTATTGAATAATATGTATTTACTAAAAACTTACTCAAATTCACGAATCCAGAAATTCAAATGTCAGCGAATTCGTACAAATCAAATAGCAATGATGCCAACGGTTATGTTTGTTCTACAAATTTTACTTTTGCTCCACTTTTACTTACAATCTCTTGAGTTAGCAACACAGTTTCTTGCTAAGGGAGCCGATTTGTCAAGAGAGAACGAGAAAGCTGTTTACTGAGCAAACCTTTAATAATTGAATCATGTGTAGATAGATTGTAGCGAAATGTCTAAACGAATTGTATGACAATAGAAGAAATTTCTGAGGCACTGGCATGATTCAATAATAAAAGGTTCCTCAGTAAGTAGCTTTCTCGTTCCCTCTTATCAAGTCGGTTTCCTTAGCAAAACACCAGGTTGCTGACTATAGATTTTTTGAGGAAAAGTAAAATTTGTAGGAAAAACATTTAATTTTCAAAAGGGGGGTGTATAGTATATGAGTAAAATTTGCTCGGTATGTCCAGGGCCAGTACGATATGGAATACATCCTGACATACAGCTGAAATCAGGATAGTATAGAGAAGTTTTTGAGGAAATGCGCGCGAAAGATGGACATTTCCACAATCCGAGCTCGATGCCTTTCATATATAGAGTTTATCCGCCTAAGATGCACATCAATGGAGAATTTAAAAGACTTTCTTTCTGATGATGAGGTTATTTTGAAGGAATTCACGTCATGCAATGAGCTAGCATTTAACAAAGAGATAAGCTAGGGAGCAGAATTGGATAGTCTCCACGAGGACGCGATGGCTTCTTTATAATGTAACAGTAGCTCACTTTAGAGAGAGCCCCGTTCTCCTTATCTAGACTCTCAACATTCAGCTCTACATCAAATAAAATTTACATCAAAACAAGTAAGGAAGTACCAACTTTATATGCCCGCATATAGTGAAATCTAATTTGGGAAATTAGAGAAAGTGATTGTCGGTAGTTAGTTATAGCAGACGGTCGGAAATCTAGTTTTAACATATTTCAATAATAATTATGTACATATCGTATATATAACTGGCGCTTACACCATTTGTGGGAGGTTTGGCCGAGCTATTGTTCCAGTTTTTGGTGTGTGTCTCGATGTCTTCACCAATAGAGGTACCTACAATTGTATGCCCCCGAACGGCAGATGGTTTTTCATGAGAAGCTTTTTAATTGCAGAGATACACTCCGTAGTTTGTCATTGCCATACGAGGGGCGACAACTTTTAGAAAAACACTTCTTCTATCATTTGGTGTTTCATGTCCAAGGCTTCGAAGCCGAGCACTACTGCGCTCCAACCAATTTGACTACGGCGGACGTCAATGCCGGATCTAAATAACGAGGCGTATTCACTCGCACTTTAAACATGTATGGTAATGTAAATTTTACATGTATGAACATTTGTGGCATTCCACATATGAATATTTCGTCTTTAGAATTAATATCAAAAGAGTTATTACGAAATATATTTGTATGCAAAAATTGTAACAGCAACGTAGAGCTGTGAAAGTTGAAGTGACAAGAGATAATCGACTGATGGACAAATGATCGATTGCCAAAAAAAAGATAGCACTTCGAAGGTAACGATGACGAATGTGCCCCAGTGGCGAAATCTTCCCTTCTAGTGCTGATTAGTTTCTGAACAATTCTTTGCCAAATGGCCTGTACTACTACATTTAAAATATTCAGTTGGACTTTTACAATCAACTTGCTTGCCTAATACCGAACAACAATTAAACCAATTTTTTATTTCCCCCTCTATCATGCCTGTATGTTTTATTTTGCTCTTTTTCGTGTTGTGCTGTTTGCCAACGTTGACTCGTTATTCTCGGGTGACTCTACTAATTCATAGGCATTAAGTTATAGTTAAATTAAACTATGCTCTAAAGTTTAAAGCATACTTTATCTTAGTCAGAGTTAGAGCTGAACTTTCGTTTAGAGCCGGCTTTAAAATTAGAGTAACGAAAAGCTTTTTCTAAACCATTTAGCTACTGTCAAAATAAATGTTATCTAAATAAACATTTAATAAAGATTAATTTTCAGTACTCAAAAGATTTGTTTTTTTGGTAAATTTCAATTTAATATATATGTATATATATATTTGATTAGATATATATACAGGGTCCAGCACTCGAAGCGTAACCAACTTCTGACCGCTCGGTTAGTTGGCTAAATAGCAGTCCAGAGTATTGTTTTTGCCGCGTAATTAATAATGGATTTCAAACGTAATAGTGTGATTGCATTATATTTGGCCGAAAAATCACAACCAGCGATTGTTCGTGAGCTCGAGCACCTTAAAGTAAACAAAGTTTTTGTTTATCGAACCATTATTCATTACAATGATACAGGCAGCATCGCGAAACGTCATGGAGGTGGTCGTCAAAAGACTGCACCGTTACGGGAAATGGTTCAAAAAGTGAAGAATCGACTTGAGCGAAATCTCCGATGAAGTGTCAATCAAATGGAGAAAGAACTGGAAATATCTGATCGTAGCACCCGCCGCATACTGAAAAATTATCTCAAAGTCAAGCCTTACAAGATCCAAAAGACGCATGATCTCACACCAAAGCAGCAACAAGTCAGACTTGAAAGAGCAAAGGAGTTGCTTCGCTTGGCCGAAAGTTGTTAATTTCCGAACATTGTGTTTTCTAACGAGAACATTTTTCAAATTGATCAATTCGTAAACTCCCAAAGGCAGATCTGTTTAGAAATTTGTGTTCAGTGATATACCATTATTTATAACATCCCTGGGTGCAGCAAATGCGGGTGCAGCAAATGTGGATGTATAAATGAATGAAATTGTTATTTAGTTGCAAAAGACAGTTACACATACATATGTACATATACATGCGAGTATAACGTACCGCAAAAGAATCCATACGAAAAACGAATAAACATCACTCAAATAGGAAACGAGTAAACTACTGTTATTTTGCAATTTAGTTAGTAAATAACAGTGTTGATAGTTATGCGGGGGAGTGAGATCGCCTCATAGATTATAATAGGATTTGTTTACTATCAACAAATTGACATTATCTGTCGCCATCCACCTTATCACTCTGGATGAGACTCTGTGATAATAATGAAATGAAAAGATCAGATAGTTGTCGATCGCTCTTTTAAATCCGTACATGTCGCGGCAATTTTGATAACGCAAAGCAAGACAGGCTTCGGAACAATTGCTTGAATTCAAAATGTAAAAATCGACGTTTGATATCAAAAATCGAATAATGTATTTACCAAAGATAGATCCAATGTGCCAGTATGTGCCAGTTTGCAACACTTTCGCTGGTCATCACTAATTACATTACAGTGTGCATATTCATAAATGCATACATATATACATATGTATATACTTCTGGGCATTTGCATATACATACATGTAAGAATACGCATGATGGCGGCAAATCACTATCTAATCCATCCCACCCTTTGCATACCCGCTCGAGTTGAGCTAAACATAAAAAAATACAGTGTGTCGTTGTGCCCAAACACTCGTCTGTGAATTTTGTATAGTTCTTTCATCGATATAGGTACTATATAATTCATATTTGCCGCCACTGTGACATGTTAGAAATGCGTTGGGTACGACCAATTTGTTTGCTCATAATTCGTGGATTGCAGAGATCGTATTTAAATGAACTCACATTGTGAAAATTCTCCTCAGATAAATACTCATATAATTCGCGCTTGGAAGATTTTTGCGTACGCTGAGCTTGAATTATGATTTTCGAAAAAGCGCACGATTAGTTGACAGTTTCCTCTGTGACGAATCAGTCGCGTGTTTACGCGAAATCAAGGGATATTAACAAACTAATGTTTATCAGTTTATATCCTTCAAGTACTTGTATAATAATCAAGCTTTCCTGATCGTTGCATCGAATTATTTGTGTGAGTTCATATGAATAACGGTTATATTTAAGTAAGCAAGTGTAGTGTTCAAAAAACAAATATGTTTAATAGTAAATGTGCGTAAATAATCCTTTTGGAGGAAATTTTATTGTTGTATACATATTTACATAAACACACATACGGATACTTCCCGTCCATGCTGTAAGAGATGTCTAACATAAGAAGCGTTTGTTTTTTGATAAAAAAAAATAATAAAAGGCTTGTAATTTAAAATTCTCATCAGCCTATATAATTATTTAATATTTTGTGTCAAATAAAGACGTAAAGTTCAACGTCGTGGTGAGTTAAGGTGTTAACTGATTTAAACCTTTTATATGCATATATGCATATATTACAACAGAAGAAAAGTTGATTGAAAAAATATGTTAAAAAATACGCATTTTAAGAATGAAGGAGTAATTGTTATATTAGTTTTATGAAATGAAATTGAATTAGGTTAAAGAACAGGCTTCCTCTTATAATATGTATGATAATAATGAAATTAACAATAACAGTTATAAAGGTCCATAAAACGATCTTCAACTCGCCTGCGCACAGGATCACAATTTACTGCCTTATACTCAAGATAAATATTTCTAAATTTTATGCGAGATGGACTCAGTCCTTTAGAAAGCCAGTCTCTTTCAATTTCCCTATACTGACGTTTGAAGAGTGTTTATAAAGTTATTTCGGAAAGGTTCATTGTTGGATGATATCTAAACGCTTGTATTTGTGCCGGTTATCGCCTTCAATTCTAGCCAATATTGCACAGACTTTGTTTGTGCGGCTGGCTTTGTTTATTATTAGTCTACGTTCTCTTACCGTTAACTTTGTACTTAAAAGAAAGTGTACAAAATATAATAATATTTGTGTGTTTTAGACAACAAGTGAAAGTGCAGTTTGGTGTAGTCAGTTTAAAAATAGAGAGTAACAGTAGAGCGTTAGCTGGTCATATATCAGCAGAAGTCAAAGTGCTATAACTATTTGACAGAGTGTATATGAGAGCATTAAGAAACAAACATACAGTGTGTCTAATACAAGCGTGACCGGTAGCGCAGAACCAAAAGGTTCAGCTGTCAAATCTCACTAGTGTCAAGAAGGACATAGGTGGTTGTATTCGAGTTATGTAACAAAGTACGGGGAATTCTTCAATAAAACGCAAATAATTGTTTAATCATAAAAATTTATATTTTCACCTTCAAAATAGACTCCATTCGAAGCAATACACATATACCAACGATTAATCCAGTCATCAAATAACCTTTTTAAACGCGTTTGAAGAGATCTTCTTCAGCTCCTTCAGCGAATTCTTGTTAATGGCCTCTATCGGCTCAAAGCGGCGTGTGCGGAGTGGCAATTTATGTAAGTGGGAAAAGGAAAAAGTCATAGGGGGCTAATTCCGGTGAACTCGGTGGTTTTTCGATGATATTTGTCGAGTTTTTGGTCAAAAAAGTGTTCACAATATGAGCCTTGTGAGACGGTGCGTTATCGTGATGCAAGATCCATGAGTTTTCTTTCCATTCTCTCTCAAACGTTGCATAACTTCCAAAAAATATTCTTTATTTACCGTAGAACCATTTGGAATGAATTCTGAGTGCACAACACCAAGATAATCAAAGAAAACGAGTATCATGACTTACACTTTTGTCGTACTTCCACGTGGTTTTTTGGGTTTCGGCTCATGTGGATAGCGCCATTCAGCCGCCTCTTGACTGGTTTGAATGTCAAACTCATTTACCTACGTTTCATCACCTGTTATGATGCGCTGGATAAACGTTGGGTTCGAATTCACTTGCTCAAGCATGTCTTCAGCTACCTTCTTTCAATGAATTTTATGAAAGAAATTCAACTCTCTTGGAACAAGTCGAGCAGCCACGCGTCTCATGTCCAATTGACGGTGTAAAATGTTGCGAATTGATTAATGAGACGTCACGGTCACGAGCTATCTCCCTCAAACTTAAATTATGGTTTTCCAGCACCATTTTCTTGATTTTGTCGACGTTTTCATCCGTTGAAGACGGTGAGGGGCGACCAGGTCTGCAAAAGCCTTATACCACTCGTAGAGCCGTGTTTTTGATAAAGCACACTCGCCATAGGCTTTCTGCAACATTTTCAACGATTCGGCACAAGAAAAAATTTTAGGCAAATTCTTTTTTCGATATGTTTATCCATAGTGAAAATTGCAGAGCACACCTGCGGCTGATTGATATAATTAAATGCCAAAAACAAGTTAATTGACAGATCACACTCAAACTCTGCGACACTATAGAGGACAGTTGTACAAACATTCCAGCAAAACAAATTTAGACATACCTATGTTTAATGCGCGCTTTTTAAATGAACAATTTCCGATATTTTTTGACAGAATGCATATTAAGCTTTGACTCATGTGTAAACAAAACTTTTTGCCAAAAATGTATCCCTTTTTCTTTATGTGCTTTGGCAAACTCTAAGCAAAGGCTTTTTGCTGGTGTTCCGCTGTGGAAACCGTTACTATATTAGTAAAAGTTCTTCGAATTGCTGTTTGATGGGCACAATTTTGAGATATGCTGGCGCATGTTCGGCTAATTTTGAAGCATTAACTTTTGGATTTTTGTCCACACGAAACAGTTTCTTCGGGCGACCAATGCGCGGTTTTCTTTCTATTTACAATGCTCTGCACTGTTGGTCAACTCAAGTTTAAAGGTTTTGAAATTTCACCGTATGCTTCTTTTCTTTGCTATGCTGTATAACCAATTTTCTTACTCCAACTAATGTTTCTCTGCGTGGAGCCATTTTTAATGCTTAATTGTCTAAATAATGACTGAACTAAATATTAGTAAAACAGCAAACATAATAAAAGTAAAGAAAAAAACTTCTCTTTACCTTATCACAAGCTGGGAACTTCGTTCTGTTTGTTGACTTTTGTCAACGCTGCTTTTACGCTCTCCCTCCATAACTTTGCTATTTTAACACATGGATTGAAAAGTCTCGGGCCTAACAAATAAAACAGTTTTTTTTTGTTCAAAATTAGCTTAATTCATCAACATAATTCCATCAGGAACAACGCTCTCATTCCCGTGCCGCTCTAACATTCCAATACCACTTTTATAGAACAATTTTTTTTCCTCAAAATAGGCCTCAGTTTCAGCGATAACCTCTTCCTTCGAACGAAAATTTCTCACCAGCGAGTATATTTTTCAAGTCTGCGAATAGCCAGTAACCGCTGGGAACCAAATTTGGCAAATCTATCCCACATAAGGATGGATGTGGGAGCAATTCGAAGGTCAATTCATGTAGTTGTGCTATTGTTTTGATTGACTTGCGACACGGTGCGTTGCCTTGTCAAACAAAACTTTGCCATATGCGGACGGTTCTTTGCAATTTTGGCTTTTAAACGCTCCAATAACACTATATAACATTCACTGTTGATGGCATTTCCCTTCTGAAGATAGTCGATGAATATTACTCCACGCACATCCTAAAATACCAAGGGCATAACCTTTCCAACCGATTGTTGTGCTTGCGGGCGCTTTCACCAGTTGCTGTCCACTCAAAAATTACGATCGTTTTGATTCCCGAGTGAAGAGATTAATCCATGTTTTATCCATTGCCATATATCGATGCAAAAATTCCGGTTTATTAAGTTTAAACATGGCCAAACACTGCGCAGAATCATTAACAATAACTCATGAACTAATGAATAGAATATCATGAAATTTCAATAGCTGTATTTTTAGCATAAATAATGAAATTTTTATTTTATTATGAATAGAAAAAGGTTTCAAATAAAACGGTATCAATACATTTTCCAATAAGCTTTTTGGACTTTCATACATCGGCATTTCCCATGTCCCGTATTTTTCCATGGTTTGATCTTACCAGGCTATTGCATTTCCCCGTGGATCTCCGACAATACGAAATCGTATAATAATAGTATCAGAAAACTGAATTAAAATGAATTTGTATACTATTATTCTGGCAAAGAACTATTCATACGGCACTTCAAGCCAAAAATGTAATCGAGTTAGGAGTAGATTGGGTAGATATCGTTTCGTCTACGGCTTATAATTTATAAGACGCAGGTGCTGAAATGGATCAGTCCATGACTCACGAAGCAAATCGATCATTTCTGTTCTAAGATCATGCTCGTAGTGTAATTTCAATGCCGTATAGAATGCAAGAAAATTACGCTCAGCGGACTCCATTATCTGAAATGTGAGAATAAAAATATTATATTTCAGAGATATGTATGTATAATATTGGGGTGCCAATATTAATTATACCATAAACATACTTGGCAGAGAAAATCGTTCGTTCTTTTCTCACCGTCAGATTTCTCTTTTGGGGAATCTTCTGGCTAAAAGAACTGTGTTTTTTCCGGAAACTTGCTTTGTGGCCCTTGTATTCCTTGGAAATGCAGTACCTACATTAAAAGTATTTATCATTAAATGTCATTAAAATCTTGATTTATATTATGTATGTACCTGCTCCCTCTTGACAAGTCCGCTCCCTTAGCAAAGAAATTTTGAGTAAAAGTGGAGGAAAAGTAAAATTTGTAGAAAAAACATTTCGTTTTCAAAATGGCGTGCTTATGAGCAACAAGTCGCTGAGGGGCTGGCATCGATATGTCCAGGAACTGTATCACAAGGAATGCATCCTGACATACCCCTTAAATCAAGACAACATAGAGCGTTTATTTCGAGTAATACGTATGCAAGGTAGATAATTTGACAATCCGAGGCCGATACATATATATATAGGGGGCATTCTTTCTGAACGTGAGACCCCCTGCCCCCAGAATAGATTTTGACGAAAAGAGGTCTATGAGGGCTTAAAATGTAGGTAATTATGTTTACTTTCGAAAGCAAAGTGGCACTTCTTGAAATTCAAAATGGCGGATCCTTCCTTCCTTATACTCCACAAGCTTGCTCACAAGAAAATTTTGCTTGCGCAATTTAAGGAAGATCGTGTTCTACGACTTATACAACCTTTAGAGCCAATTTAAAGACTTAATTAAATGACAGGTGTCACTATTGCTGTCAATAATTGAAAAGTCATTTAATTAAGTCTTTAAATTGGCTCTAAAGGTTGTATAAGTCGTAGAACACGATCTTCCTTAAATTGCGCAAGCAAAATTTTCTTGTGAGCAAGCTTGTGGAGTATAAGGAAGGAAGGATCCGCCATTTTGAATTTCAAGAAGTGCCACTTTGCTTTCGAAAGTAAACATAATTACCTACATTTTAAGCCCTCATAGACCTCTTTTCGTCAAAATCTATTCTGGGGGCAGGGGGTCTCACGTTCAGAAAGAATGCCCCATAGGTATATATAATTGGCGCTTACACCCTTTTGGGGTGTTTGGCCGAGCGCCTTCTCCTATTTGAGGCATGCGTCTTTATATTGTTTCACCTACAATTTTAAGCCGGCTACGAACGGCAGATATTTTTTATGAGAAGCTTTTTCATGGCAGAAAGACACTCGGAGCCTTACAATTGCCTGCCGAGTAGCAGGCGTTTCATTTTGGCGTTTCACGGAAATTCGAACCAACGTACTCCGAGTTCCGAATGGTAGTCACGCACCAATCCATCGACTACGGCACCCGCCCGTTTCAAATATAGGCTGCGAGAATATCTAAAAGGTAAAGCTGCTTTAAAAATACATAAAGATACACATAAAATAAAGAAACATGAACATCAAGAAGATGTAATTATGTAATTAATTACTGTTCATAACACCGCACGTTTTGCTGCACGTGGTAACTGATGAAACAGAATGACTTCACCTAAGTTACACGTTACATTAAACGATTCGACAATTGTTATTTTTTCTACATGAATTCTGTGCTGTTCACTTATTTAAATATGTTAACTAACTCTAAACAGCTGTCTTCTTCTATTTATTTAAATTGAAAGAGAGTGGCATCTTTGTTAAATAAAATATCAAAATCAGCGAATAACAAAAATAAGAATAACAAAAAGACATACTAGCCAAAGTACTTGCACAAAGAAATTGAAATAAAATAATTGGTTATTTGGAATTAATATTTACTTAATACTTTGTGTACATTGCTTTAGGATATCATCGACAGTCAATCAAAAGTTTCTTTTGCAGCTTGCCGCTCCACTTAGGCCATGAAAAATCATCTGTTACACGATATACTATGTTACAGCTAACGGACGACAGGCTTATGGATATTCCCCATTTCTCAGCTATGGGCCGTTGATAACAAAATCGCAATGTAGGTAGAAAAGGAGAATTTAGAACTGAATAAGGAAAGGATTGTCCACATCTCAGAGCGAACGTCAATGACTGTTCAGGGTTCACTGCCTCCTCTCCACGCGATAAATCATAAGCCAATAATTAATAATCTTTTGATAATGGATTTTTTTTAATTAAAATCACTAATTCTTATTTTCTCGTTTGTATTAACCATACCAAAGTAGTTGTCGTTTTGTTTGCGATAATTGATCTGTTAACCGTCTGATTTGGTGTTATCGATTTTCGTTATGAAATGGGTTAACGAATAGCAAAATCGTGAAAATTGTGGTTAAGTAAAGATAACAATGCGAATATCTTTAAAATCAGGCCCGTAGCCAGACCTAACCAACTGAACGGGCAGACACTATCGAAGGACGGGCAGGATTAAAAGTTTGCAAAAACAAATAATTAAATGAAAAATTGGTTAAAATTATTTGTGTAATAAATTTTTTTTATTATAAATTATTTTATTATATAATTAAATAGTTGTAAATAAAATAAATAAGAAAATTCTATTTTCAATTAATGTTTAAAAGAAACATATAAAAAATATTGTTAAGAATAGATACTTAGTACAACGACAGTTTACGATTTTGTTATTATTAAATTTTCGGAGAATCATATCGATATTAATTGCACGTATACGATGCCTTTCAAAAGCTAAGTAGACGAGCCATGCGGGTATGGGTCATGGACAGGCGTTGCGCCCTATTAATTGCTCTACAACGGAGGGTAACGTAGTCTCTTATTCACTCTCTAGCAGTGCGTAGGCGTCTCCGAAGATGATCTGACACACGGCACAGACTGTGTGAGGGACCAGTTGCTGGTTGACACTCAAACGGGCGTTGGAGTGGGAATGAATGTGGTTTAGGGTTTAAAAAGGGTGGAAGTTCCGTTTATGGGGCATGATGAATGTATTAGCGGATTACGTGAAGTAGAAGACTTGGAGGCTAAGTGCGCCTAATGGCGAGAGCAACATGTGTCCACAAACTGTGTGGACCACTCCTTGTGGATCTTAAGGCCTGAGCAGGTCGAAGCGAGAAACGATGGCTTTGCTCGTATACACACAGAGAAATCGACGCGAAGCTATTGCCGTGCTTAGTTAAAAATAGAGATCTAGGAAGATCGAATCAAATCGAGACAAGCTGTAGGTGCATATTTTAAAGAATTTCATATATATACAGGGTGGATTTCATTATTTGTAGAAATATGAACGCTGCGTAATGTGCGATAAAACGTACGTTCTTTCTGATTTTTCTCACCTTCCTGGCCAAGAGTTTTATATTGCCGACGCTAGAGGAAATGTCCCGGAAAAATTTAGGACACAAAAAAGGACAAAGTTTCCCAAAAAATTTCTCGTTTTTCGTAGCTACAAGTACTATTAACATAGAAGCCTACTTCAAACAGCGCTTATGAAAGAGACTTTGGGTATTTTTACATCACCATGGTGTATCTACCTTCTTTTAGCCTAATCTCGCCTCAAACCACTGCAGCAAAGCAGCTCTTAAATGCTACGAGAAAAATGGTATCGTTTTTGAGCCACGAGAAGCGAAACCGCCCAATTTCCAGGAACTTCGACCAATCGAGAGATATTGGGCCCTAGTAAAAAGACACAAAACAAATATCTAGGATGCCAAAGATTTTTAACGTAAGTGGCGAGTCAGAAGATTCAAGACTTTATTGTTAAGGCTCTAATAGGGTAATATTCCAGGAAAATTCAAAAATTTTACACTTCAGACCTAGTTTTTGTATTCAAAGTGAATAGGTAAATAATACATTTTTTTTAAATCGAAGCACTACTTATTACGCTTCTCACAACTTAGCCGATAAGCGCGTCGATGAATTATTAATCAACTCTGATAAAAATTCAGAAGGAATATGAAAAAACTGTGTTCTTTTTTATTTTTATTTTATTTTATTTTTTGTGGAGGAGGGGAAGCATCAAAAGCCTATGATCGAAGCCGTGGTGTGGGACTTTACCCCAACTAAGGCCCCCTCATGTCCTACGGTATGTCACCCGGAACTTTACCATTAAGTAGTTCGTCAGGAGGCCGTTGTGAGTATACTATTACTCAATCGTTTGTTTTTGTCATTATGTTCTGCACATTGCGTTAAGAAGCTCTTTCTATAACCGTGTTCAGTAAGCAACTACGTTACACAAAAATCAATCATTTCAATGTTTGGAATCAGGGCAAAGTTCCCCCAACCTTTCTCGGATTGCTCACACTGTATCTGACTTTCTTCAATCATTCGCAGGCCTTTCTTCTTTTTTAGCCGCGCTCGACGGTCTCTGCCCAATGGTGTTATGTAACCTATACATCTCAACTGCGAGAAAGTCGATAGGGATTGCGTATCTGAGACAGTGCCGGAGATATATGGCTGCGACGTTATGTCATGGTCAGCTACCGTACCCAATGAGGGTAGCATCTTCAGGAAGGATACCGTCATACCTGTACATAGCATTTCATAGTGTTGGAGCAAGCACCGAACCTTGTGGAACACTCCAAGATACCTAATATGACTCTATGCCGTTATCAATATCAGCAAGAGCCGATTATCAAAGTAGCTTGCTTTGATTGTCTCAGTGCACTCATAATCTGGGGTCAGCTTGCAGTGTTGAACGCATTTTTTATGTCTAAGGTAACAACAGTGCAGTATTTCTTAATACTACCTTTCCATTACCTGTTGCATATGATGCGCTGGAGTACTTTGCCGAGTGCATCTAGCATACACAGCGGACGCTATGACAATGGATGAAGAAACTCTATTGTTGGACATATGCGCACTTTGACTGTGATGCTCTTGGATTCTAAGGGCCCTCAAAACGACCTTATATCCCATTCCCCAGTGGTCAACGTTTACACTGTCGCAAAGCTCATTAAAACAGCGATTTTTGCTACCCTATATAGCTTTTTAAGCGCAGCTTTAAAGGTTTTATGTTGCGCTAATAGTGCGTCGATGGCTGGTGTACTACGTGCTCGCTTGAGCTTTCTGCGCGCCCGATTACAGTCTCTCCGTGTCTTTGCGATGTGACTATTCCATCAATTCACTCCTTTTTTGTATGGTCTTCCCGATAACCTAGGCATCATCGCGTCGCAGGCTTGCTGAGACAGTTGGTTATGATCGCTGTCATGTTGAAAACTTCGGGATTAAAAGATTTCCTCTTCAACCATTTTTGCTGTTCGCTTTGTAAGCGAAAAACACTGTTTTCCACTTCCATTGGTATATCGATGGTTATTGCCTTATGGTCGCTGTACGTATGGATGGAGCTTACAGTCCATGATGTGTTGCGCGCTATAACGCTATGGGCGAAGGCAAGATCCACTATTGAGCATACTCTTTCGGTTTAAAAAGTGTATTTACCAGACACATTGAGCAATTCTAAGTCAAACAGAGCCAGTCTCTCCAAAAGCACTCTGCCACGTCTGTTCGTACGCGTAGTTCCCCAGGTAGGTCAGGCATTGAAATCGCCAGCTATAAGTAGTGGATGCTTGCCACGTGCTTCAGCTGCTAAGGCTGTCGGCATATCTTCATATTCTTCTGTTGTGAGACTCGGTGGAGCATAACAACTGAGGAAATATATGCCTTTCTAATGCCTTTATAATGCATCCCATTTTCCAAATCGTCGACGTGTTTGAACTATCCGAGGTCCAGGAATAACCATCAATATTTTTGTACATATAATATATATATATAACTACCGCGTGCACCCTTTTTGGGTGTTTGGCCGAGCTCCTCCTCCAAGCCGATTCCGAACGGCAGAAATTTTTTTATGAGGAGCTTTTTCATGGCAGAAAAAACTCAGAGGTTTGCCATTGCCTGCCAAGATGTAATCGTTTCGTCCGGTCCTCAATCCTTAGTGGCACATAGGGCATCAAGAGATGTATTCACAGTAAAAATAAGCACAAAATACCAGAAAATAATGAAAAAACCATAACGACCTTTGTACAAAAAGAGTATCTTATTTTGTTACATAACCTGAAATATAGCAAATAAGTTGTTCCCTTAACAAAAGAGTTTCTTTTAACAAAAAAACTCGTAAATTAAATTGTACATATCCATAACACATTTATTTAAAAAAACGTACATTTTAAAGACAATTTGTCACGCATGAAAAGTTTTTAAGTAGTTCAATAAAAATTTTATATTTTATTTTCTTTAAATGGGCATTTGTGTACGTTTTTATATCCAAAGCTAGGCAACACTGAAGTAGCGAGAGAGAGATTTGACTGCTGAAAGGAGAAGAACACCAACAACAAATGCAATCGCACGCAATGCAACCAGATGTTAAAAAAGTAAAGCTAAATAAAACTGAGTGAATTATTGAACTAATTTTTAAAAAATGTATATTTTACAAAATTATAAATATTACTCTTAATTAGAACAGGGTAGAAAAATGTCATGAAGAAAGAACTAAAACTAAAGAGACTAAATAACAAAAAAATGCTAAATCAAGTTACGAAAATGGTAATCTGGCCATACTGATGCTAAAACGTAACTCATTGTCAAATTCGCTGAGAGCAAAGTAACGGTACCACGATAGGCGCCATCTCATTATTCTTTCCATCATGCCTTTTTTATTCAATAAATATTTTTCACCTTTTTATATCAACGCCTATTGAAATTTTTGCATTACACAACAATTTATCTTAGAAAAAGTTATTAAATTTAAAGGAAATATTCTAAATGCTTACGTAAAAGTTTGCGAAAACTTCAGGAAGCGATTTACGTTTAATGACGAACTTGTAAAAATGTATTATTAAATATACTTCACAATACGTTGACGGCAATGAAACAATTTCAGAAGATGTATGTACATACAAATGCGATTAAATAAACTCGCATATTTGTTCTTAAATTTAGAGTTTTAATATATCTCCACAAATTCGATTACTTCAAGCATTTATAGCATCAGCAGGTGTTGATCTTGGAATAAGTGGCAGCGTTTGGTGAAAATCTGCAGCCAACAGTATCATCGCACCTCCAAATAAGTTCTCAATATAGCGCAATTTTTTCTACACTGTATCGAGTGCTTCCAATGCTCGTTTATATGACATCGTACACTCATCTCAATTGATTCTGTTGAAAATTTGTATGTCGGTTCATCTGTAGTTTGCAAATTCAATAGTAACAGGTGGCGCAAAATTAATCAATTAATCAGCATACAAACAGACAAGCAATGGATCACGTAAGGGTCAAAATAAAGATTTCCGTCATTCAAAATAATTTTTTTTTTAGTAAAAAGTTGAATGGTTAATTTTGCGCCACCCGTTAGTTTAATGCAATGATACGGCCTTCCCAGAGGATGCGATAACTAGTTCTATTTGATTTTTTGCTCAAATCGAAGTTAAGATCAATGAACTTATGTAGAAATGTATTTCCAGTTCCGCCAGGAAAATAGAGGAAAGAGATTCATCCTGTCGTTCACCACTTTCAGCAATGTATCATACGCTGTTTTCTAATGCTGATTCAAAAGCGGAACACTTATTTGTATTAATTAACCCAAGCATCTCGATTGTATTGCTCTTGGCTCTCCTGGTTTCTTCCATTAGGTCGATTGGGCTTTGGTTTCGATGTCATAACCATATACCATATGATTCTTCATCAGTTATGACCCTTTTAAGCAAATCTGGATCAACGTTGACGTCATTCAACCTTTCCTGAGCGATGCTCATGCGACGTTGTTTTTGGTAAAAATTCAGCAATTTTGGAACGAACTTCGCTGCCACACACTGCATGCCCAAAATTTCCGAAAAGATTGCATGGCATGAGCCAACCGATATGCCGACATCTTCAGCAAGTTCTCTAATTGTTATTTGACGATCTCCAACATTTTCATCGGTTATTGATATGTGAAAAGCTTGTACCACTTACATTTTTTTGACTCTCACCGTATGCTACTGTCAACAATGCAAGTGTTTTTGAGTACTTAATTCCATTTTTCACCCTAAATTTAATGCAACTATGCTCCATTTTTTCGTTAGCGGAAAATCGACGAACGCGCAAAACACTTATCTTATTTATGCATTTTGAAATGTTCACCTTATTTTATACATGAAATATTATTGTAGCAAAAAAGTATAAAATTTGACGCGCAGTAGAAGAAAAATCAGCATCACCGAATGTGTGATCATAAGGAGTATCATCCTCGAGTAAATAAAACACTGACACGCTTCCCCACGTGATTTGCACAACCTGCTTGCTCCCTAGTGGACAAGTATTTTACAAAAGTATTTCCTTTCTAGTTGTGAATACACATTTCGAATATGAATCAAATCGGATCGTAAATACGATTTTTAGTAATAACTCAGCTCTGGCGCCACTTAGTATCTAAGTATTTTGCAAAATTATTTCATCACGTTATCAACAAGTCTTTCGGTCCAATCAGTCAAATTAGCCAATCAGTTCTAAAGTTTTAAGGTTATATACATTCATGAACCGAATTATTTTTGTTTATAAGATACTGAACTGCGATTTGGCCAACATTGTTATTAAAATACGACTTTTCCGAAATGCATATTAAATAGTACATATATTTATTAGTACTACGGCCGTCGTAGCAGAGTAATTTCGAATCAGTTCGCCCAGTTTCGTTGCCTAGTGTGGATATGTAACATCGGACGAGGAAAAAGGTTTTTCAAACAGCGGTCGCCACACGGCACTAGACAAATTTAAAAGTACATTTCTGCCATCGGAAAGCCTCCAATAAAAACCATTTACCATTCGGCGGTGGGGTAACATTTTAGGCTTCTAGTTGTAGGACAACATAAAACTGCACACCATAAACATATGCAAATTATACATACATACACGTATTTATAAATTTTTTCTTCTTCCTGATTGTCACAGTAACCGCCTTAGCGATTTTGGATGTACTCAATGAAGCGCTAATTGGCCTTATAAACATAAAGTGGAGCTCAGTCCCTCTTCATTTGAAGAGGAGATTTTCTTTTGTCACCAGTTGTAGGTGTCGCAGTGAAACGTTTGTATACATTCAAAGAACATGATCTAGCCAGCAAAGCCATTTGATTTTTATAACTTGCTCAACGTCGCTGTAAATCTCATATTCACTAGCTCCAACGTCTAAATTCGTGAATCTATCGAATAATCCTTCCCTTGACTATTCCACCCCTCCATTTACAGGCATAATGTATACATACAATGAGGTTCTTGTTCGTAAAGAGAGGACATTACTTCGTAATTGCATACTCGTTCTAAAGTAAGACGGGTTGGCAAGAGGATTGTTGAAGTTCCCGACTACTTCAAGATTATAAGGATCGACGGCAACGTGGCTGCCGAGACGTGAATGCGTTTACTCTTGGTATACTAAAAGGATATACTTCGTGCCATTTCAACTATAATTTTCTATTATTCAAAACTAATTGCTAATATGCTGAAAAAACTTATTGGGTGCCATTGATTTGATGAAGGCGATGGGCACAATCGACAATGCAATAATTGTAATTGTTTCAGTAGACTTAGGTATAATCTAGAAATCCATTATTGGTGCTGAAAATATTTAATATAACGTGTGTATGTATATTTCGAATATGTAAATATTTAAGCACAATGGACAGAAATAACGACCTACGAATTAGACCAATTCTCTTGTTTTAGCCCCTATGTGTTGTTAGACTTATATACATGGCTACAAATGTTCGTCAATGAGGGATTCAAAACCCACATTCAATTAGTGTAATAATAGTTAGACTAATTAAACACATATGAACTATTTTCTGAATCTGAAGAATTTATGTGCTTAAATATGTATGGACGTACATTAGTACATACATAATGACTATATACACTCTGATATAAAACATCTGTAAATTGTTCACTCCCAAGGCTTAAGATACACAAGATTATGTAAAAACTCATCTATGTATTAGTATCTATATGTACATTTTGATTGGTGTACAATACACGGGCATTATTGACACATCAAAAATGTATGTTACATCTAAAACAGCTTAATGAGAAAAATTGTGCTGTGCTTTGCACATAGCTATATGGGTGATTCTCCGCGTAGCGCAGAATTCGGTTCATGTTATTATTGTTTGTTTTTTACAATTAAATAAAAATCAAAACGTAATCTTCAGGGTTACGGGTCAAGAATGAAATATGCATAATCCGGTCAAAATGTTTATAATATTTGTAAACGCTGGTGTGTACTATATAGCTATTGACCTACCATTCATTACCAAAGTAAGCTGTTGGATTTGTAGGAGAATTAAATAAGACTTACTTATTGTATTTTTCAATTTTTAGTTACGAAATTACGAAAAAATTACACCTTTTTCAAAACTATGAATGCCAATCGATTCTACAAGAAAAGTTATAAGGATTTTGTAATGGGAATATTTTTCTTTAAGTCATACTTTGTTTATAAATCATTATAAGCAAAGAGCGATTCAAATGGTAAATTCTGCACTTTTCCTTTTTTCATTAAAACTCGAGTTTTTGGCATTGGTGATGCAGCATTTTTTCTCCAACTTTTTTATTTTCTCTTCCTTTTTTTCATTTCTGCTAGTCGTTGCTTTCTTACCTTCTTACTTCTTCTTTGAGCCGTTTTACGTTTTAAAGAACTCGGAGGTGTTCCCTTTTTTTTTTGCCGGGATAACTAGCAAGTGCAACACTGAGACATTAATTAAGTCCATTGTACTACACTTGGATTCCCCCTTTAATTTTCTTTAAATCTACCCGATCTCCGAAGAAATCTGAGTAGATCTTGTGGTGCAAAGAAGCCAAGATGGTCGCTTCTTAACACATCAGTGCCAAAGACCTCAAACCTGATTCGAGCGAAGGCGGGGCAGGCGCACAGGGAGTGGTCCACCGTCTCATCCTCCTCTTCACAAGCTGGGCAAAGTAGGTGTCTGAGATGCCCAACCTTTCCATGTGCTTCGCCCACAGAAAGTGGCCCGTCATCAGTCCAACCAGCCATCTGCACTACCCTCTGCTTAATAACACAAGCCCGCACAGTCGATCGGACATGACAGGTAGCATCAGTTTTGGGTAGTTACCCATTTGCTAACTGTGGCTTTGATGGCCGCAGAAGGGAGTGGCAAAACGAGCTCTGGGCCAAAGAAGTTGGCCTCAGAGCCCATCTTAACTAAGGAGTCAGAGGTCTCGTTACCCGCGATACCCACGTATCCCGGGACCCATGTTAGCATCAGGCTATTATGTCTACCGACATAGTTCAGCCTGAATTTACAGAACTCGACTACCCCTGATGTGGTTGGGAGGCTGTCTAAGGCAATAATATCCGCCTTTTTCTTTTGTCTATAAGTTAGTAATCTTTTCTTCCATTTTTCACGTTCTACATTCTGTTTTTCAAAAGATTCCTGTGCTACAGCCTTTTATATTAATCGTCTCTATTTTAAATATTCATCCTTTTTTATATGATCCGCTTTCCTTTCTTTGTTTTTCAAATCAATCAAGTTATTTACTTTCCTCATTGTTTATATTTACAATCATATTCTGCAACCAAATTTAAAAAATCACCAATAGAACTTTGTGAATCAATAGAATCAAATTAAAGCAGTAATTTCAAATAATTTATTGAACAAAACTAAAAATTTAATAAATTTGTTTTAGAAATTTACGTTGCACTTTATGTGAGTTTAAGTCGTTATTTACGCGGTAATTTACGAAAATTTATGCCGTAATCTACCATTATTTATGAAACCAAACTAAAAATTTAAAAATATTTATTCGGCAACGTATGCGGTAATTTTTAAAAATTTAACTGTTTGAATAAAGCACACGGTTTAATACAAAAAGGCTTCACCATGACGCACATGTAATACTCATTTTTTAAACAAATTGTCGACGATTTTAATTTTTTTTCATGTTGAGGCCTTTTATAGTCACTAGACTAATAGTACTACACATTATTTAAATTTAATTTTGAATAATTATTAATTTTATTGCAAAACATATGGAGGCTTCACCGTGACGATTTTGTTATTCCCAATACAAGTTTGTTACTTCCATGCTATAAAAACCAAAAAATTCAATCATGAGATTAATTTCTGCCTTAGTGGATCAACTTAGCAAAGCTAAATGTTGCTTTTACTACAGTAAAACCAATCTGCCATTTTATTTTTATGTAATTAACCAAATGCCGTAAAACGTTTGAAAATCTGCCTAGAAGTATTGGAAAGGTATCGACATGAATTTGAAAATTTGAAGATGGAAGCAAATAGTGTAGCTGAAAAATGGTCCATCACCCCTGAATTTTCTAATACTCGTCAGAGGAAGGTAAAACGCCATTTTGACGAGCTCTGCGAAGATGAGCGCCTCCAAGATCCGGAAAGTTTGTTCAGAGTGAATATATTTTATCGAGTATTGGACATCGTTATAAACCAACTGAAATCGCGTTTCATTCCAATGAATGAAATTGTTTCAAATTTCAATGTTTTACAGCCTTCCACGTTAAAAGTTTTAAATGACACTGATCTATTAAAAAATGCTCTAGAATTTCTTGAGTTTTACAAAAAAGACATATCTGAATCATTTGGCAGAGAAATTCTAAGTTTTCGATCCACCTTCAGATACGAAATAGAAAAATTGTCGTGTATTAGAGACCTTGCTGATTTCTTAATAATAAAAAATTATTTTATGTCTTACAGCTTTCCTGAAGTCTACATTGCATTAATGTTATTTCTCACAATTCCTGTGACTACAGCTAGTGTTGAACGATTATTTTCAAAACTAAAATTGATAAAGACTTATTTAAGAAACTCTATGAGACAAGACAGGCTATGTAACTTGGCTATTCTGTCTATTGAAAATTCTATGGCCCGAATTCTAAACTTCGATGATGTTATAGACATTTTTGCGGAACAGAAATCTCGAAAAAAAGATTTTTATTAATAAATTATTGAAATTAAATTGTTGTTTTGTTTATTAATATCATCAGTTGAAATAAAACTTGTTTCTTTTAATCAAACTGAGTACAACGTGGCGATTTTTATTGATAGGGCCCCATCATAAGAATTTGCCACGGGCCCCAGATGTTGTAGTTACGCCACTGTGTAACCTTAAAACTTTAGAACTGATTGACTGATGTAAACCAATCTTTCTTTATTGTATTATTGCTTACAAGGGCAAGGTTTGTACGAAAGAAATTTTCCGCGCCAGAGTCGAGTTATTTCTAAAAATCGTATTTAAAATCCAATTTGGCTTATATTCGATATATTATATATAATAAATGTGTTTTTTACGCGCACATGCGTCTGCGCTTATTAAACAACGGTTTGATAACTGAAGCTTACGAATTCAAACCAAAGCAAAAATATGTCCAAGCTCGGAGTAAAATGGTAAAAGTGTCTCTATTGTTTCTAGAGTGGGTGTCGGTCAGTGATTACGAAACGCTAAAAGAGCATCTTATTTGGAATTCCAATTTGAAAGTTTTCACAAGTACATTTAAACTTGAAAAAGATATCATGTTTTAGAAACCTCGAAGATAGTTAAGGAATGATTTCATTCACAAATAATAAATAAATAAGTAAATTCTAAGTATGATCATGCAGGGCTGAACAAATAAACATATGTATTTTAAGAATAACAAGGGATAAACATGTTTTTCCAAACAGCAAACAAAGAAACTAATATACAAGTCGTGTACCAAAAACAGTAAGATGAGGTATAAATATAAATACGACTGTCAAATAAGTTGGCAGTCAGTCCAGAATTAACATAGGGTTAAGAACTACCCTAAAATTAAATTCAAAAAAATTTATTTTTATATTTTTCCAAAGTTAAGCAAGTTTTTAACTGGCGATCCTGCCAAGAGTATCAAATACATTGATGCTCCAGTGAGCGGACCAAAAAATAGTCATCTTTGTCGCAGGAAGGACGTACATACATAATCCTTCATAATAAAGGCCAAAGTCTTATGTAAAAAAATAAAGGCTAGAAGGAAAAGAAGTGAAAATACAGTGAACAAAGAAATAAAAAATTTTGTGATAGGAAAACTATTCGTGTTTCTTGCATTAAAAAAATAAAAACAATGATCTAATTCTCATAGAAAGGAGCAGATGAGAAAATCTTTGGAGAAACGTAATAAACTTAATGCACGAGGAAATTTGGACACCATTGACGTTATCGAACAAATCGACTTGATGTGAATACCATGATTTAGCAGATGGCCAATTTGCAAGTAATGCTTCAGAATATCCAAGAAGAAAAAGCAACATTAAGAGCCCGGATAGGTCAGATCCAAGTTAATCCAGCAATGATTCCACAAGCAGCAGAACGATTGGAACCAGTCAACATAACTTATACCAATCCAACCGATATCAGCTGACGTGTTGACCAACGATAACACAATATTTAATTTTGATGCAATCAGGAATAGATTGGACTATGCTGATAAACGACCTTTATATGTGTTGCAGGACGAGATGAAGAGACTCACACATGGTAAAGATCGAAAGTTACGTCTAGGCTATGCACAACAGAACATTCATCCAACCAACAATAAACACTACAATGAGAAACAACAATTACAAGTGATATCAATGCATGATAATTCTATAATTAATACGAGTACGAAACAAACTATTAGGTTTATGAATGAAGATTAAATTTTTTTGAGGTAGATGGGTTTGATTTGATACTAGGATGGAACGGAATAAAGAAATTGATTGTACGTTAACCGTACATAAGAAAGGTATAGATGAGAGTGGAAACCCCAAAAGACATATGGTTATAGATTTTAGGAAATTAAATGAACATACGATGACAGACAGATACGTAATAAATAAATAAATAATTGGCGCGTACACTTCTGTTAGGTGTTTGGCCGAGCTCCTTCTCCTATTTGTGGTGTGCGTCTTGATGTTGTTCCACAAATGGAGGGACCTACAGTTTCAAGCCGATTCCGAACGGCAGATATTTTTATGAGGAGCTTTTTCATGGCAGAAATGCCCTCAGAGGTTTGCCATTGCCTGCCGAGGGGCGGCCGCTATTAGAAAAATGTTTTTATTAATTTTGCTTTCACCGAGATTCGAACCAACGACCTCTCTGTGAATTCCGAATGGTAATCACGCACCAACCCATTCGGCTACGGCGGCCTTCGGCTTCGGCTACGTAATACCAGACATAAATATTACGCTGCAAAACTTAGGGAAAGCCAAATTTTTCACTAAACCGGTTTTCATCAAGTTAAGATAAAAGAAAGTGACAGAGAGAAAACAGCGTTTTGGTGAATGGAGGTAAATATACATAAGTTCATTCGAATGCCTTTCGGATTGAAGAACGCTCTATCTATTTTCCAAAGATGTGTGGATGACATCGTGCGCGATATGTTTACATTGACGATGTAATCATTTACTCCTCATCCTATGAAGAGCATATGAAACTCATTCGAACTATTTTTAACGAATTAAATAATGCCTCTTTAAAAGTGTCCAATGGAGAGTCAAAATTTTTCATGGAAGAAGTAGAATACTTAGGTCATATTGTAAAGCACAATAGAATTTCAACTGATCCGAATAAAATAAAAAGGATAGAAAATTAACCAATACCAGAATCCCTCAAGACCTTAGCGGATTCTTACGACTTACTGCATACTATAGAAAATTCGTAAAAAAATATGCAGCTCTAGCTAAACCCTTAGCTTTATATCTTAAAGGAGATAATTCCCATATCGGAAAAAATAAAAGTAAGAACACAAAAATTAGTTTAGATCAAATGGTCATAGAAGCCATAAATAAGCTGAAAAACTGCTTAACGGAACAGGTGGAAGTATACCAGCCAAATTATGAGAAAGCTTTTGAACTCACTACAGACGCTTCCAATATAGCCATTGGAGCTGTATTGAGTCACGCGCACTCAGTGCCACAAAACAAAATTATAGTACCAACGAGAAGGAGTTACTATGAAATTACATATACGGCATAGCCGACTTTACCATATACATATACCGACCATCAATCGCTTACTTACACCATATCGGATATGAATCCGAATCATAAACTAAAGAGATAATAAAATAAAAGGAAAAATATTATCGAAGATTATGGAGCAAAAGTCGTGTATAAGCCAGGCGCATAGAATGTTTTAGCTGGAGCCTTGTCACGACAAATAATTAACTCATCTTCTATAGGTACTGTACACTCATCTGATAGTTCATGCAACGGCATAATCAAGGCAGTACGCCAACCGCTAAATGCCTACGGTATCCAAATAGAATTGATACCAAACACACAAAAGAACGAGACAAGTTCGTGTATAATATTTCAAAGTAGAATACGTCACACAATAACCTTTACTGACGAAAATTATCTGATATCCGAATTGAAAAGGTTTTTGCAGCCGAAAAAAATCGCAGCCACACATACAACAGCTGAGGATTTATTTAGATATGGACAAATTATAAAAAACACGTTCACAGATATAAAATTCGTATATGCACCAAATAAACTCGAAGATATAACACAACCAGATAGACAGTCAGAATTAGTTAAACAAACACACGAGCGAGCACACAGGGGATACAAAAATAATGTAAAAGAACTATTAGAACAATACTATTGGCCGAACATAAAACAACAATGTAAGGCATACCACAAAAAGTGCACAGCTTGTCTTTACGGCAAATACGAACGGAATCCCAGAAGAGAACCATTAAAAGAATCAGACGTTCCAACACAACCACGGGAATACATGCATTTAGATATTTTTTTAATGAATACATTACATATTTAGTAGTCTTAGATAAATTCTCAAAATACATAACTATCAGACAATTAGACTCAAAAATATAAATGGACAAGGGAGTAGAAGAAATTCTTATCAACAATTTTCCGAACTGTAAACGACTCATGACAGATAACGAAAGTTGTCTGAATATACCAATGTTAAAACAAATGTGTACAAAATACTGCAGCAACAAAATACAGACACCAATAATATAAAGGAATTAAACAACAAAACCCTTACCAACACAGAAAAAAACCCAAAGGATATACATTTTAACCTAATAACCTACAATAAGGAAGACATAGTAAAAAAATTAAAAGACTCATCGGAGAAAACATTACAACGTCTAAACCAGGGAACTACACACCAAACTTTCAAACAAGGAGACCAGATATTGGTGTTAAGGACTAGCATCAGAAGTAAAAGCGACAGTCGTAGTACGTAGTGCAGGAAGATCGTGAGGACACGATTTTGACTAAGGAAGGAAAAGTTATTCACAAAGCCAACGTAAAAAATTACACAGTTACAGGAGACGACAATGAATAACCTGATATTACTAGCCATGGTCATCATAATCGCAATTCAAGCAGAAGGAGACACCAATACTCGTATAACAACCATAACTAACAGGAAATATATTCTAACTAGAACCGACGATGCATATATACACATAGTAGAAAAAGTCTGCGTTCACCTATGCAAATATTCTTTGCATTAGAAAAAGTTCAAAACAATAAATATTTCACAATTTTTTTTTAATGAGTTTTATTTAGTTCACTTAAACGTAACTATCACACATATTTCGCTACCAATAACAAAATCAAATTTAAAATGAGATCACATAAAATTAAAAAGGCCATTCAAACTAAACGGAAAAAGTTTGCGTTCACTTCAATAATAATAAAATAAAAGGCTTAAGATCATAGAAATGTTTCAAAATTAATAGCTAGTTGGATATCCACGCCTTTTTATGACTTCTAGAAGGCGTCTTTTCATTGATCCAACTAGTTTGGCTGTTATTTCTTAAGCATTTCCTTGCTAGTTATTGTACGCTCTCGTATTTTTTTTTCTAGAACGTCCCATAAGTGCTCAATGGGGTTAAGGTCAGGTGATTGTGGGGGTGTGCGAAGTTGTTTTGGAACATTATACAACAACCACAACCTAACAATCTCTGCTGTGTGTTTCGGGTCGTTGTCCTGTTGGAAAACAAATCTTTCACCGAGTCCCAGTTTGATTGCACTTTCTCTCAAATTCGTTTTTAAAATATCGAGATAATCATGTCTGTTCATTATCGACTCAATAAACTGTATATTTCCAACGCCCGAACTAGCCATACACCCCCATATCATGGCACCTCCTCCCCCATGATTTACCGTAGGTACCAGATTTTGCTTTCCAAGTGCCGTTCCGTTTTTCCTCCAAATAATTTTACGACCTTTTATCCCAAAAATTCAAAACTTGCTCTCATCTGAAAAAATCACACTATTCCAAAACACAGGTGGCTTGTTTACGTATTCCTTGGCGAAAGCCATCCGCTTAAGTCGATTTACTCGCTATATGAAGGGTTTTTTTCGGGCCACTCTACCATGACATCGGATTCTTTTTAGAATTTTTCTTACTGTATCTGGATGTACTTTCTTTTGGTATTTTACTTCTATGTCTTTTGAAATTTGGCTTGCTGTTACGCGTGAATAAGACTTCACAAGAATAGTTATGTTGCGTTCTTCTCTTTCCGTCAGTTTTTTTGGACGCCCAGAACGAGACTTAGATTCCAAACAATTCGTTTGCTTGAAGTTGTTTATCACTCTTTGGACCGAGGAGTATTGCCTCCCAACAATTTTCGCGATTTCACGATAGCTCTTACTATTTTGCCACAAACTTACAATGATTTTCCTTTCACCAATATCTATTTCTTTTCGCCTTTGGTACATAGTAACAAAAAATGTATTTCTAATATCAATTTTTCCCTCTTTAGATTTGTTCTTAACGGCGTCAACTACATGAATGATTTAAAATTAAATTTAACGTAATTGCCATGCAAATAATCGTCACTATTCGAAATGAACGCACACTTTTTCTGCTCAGCCTATTTAAGTAACTGTACTACAATCCCGTTATCTGAACACGACGCAGCTCAAACTCCAAAAAAGTTTGTGCATACCCTCTACGAATAATTTTCTTGGAAATAAGTGAAAAGAAATAACTGAGAGTTGTAAGATAAACACGTTAAATTATTTTAATACTTTATAACACTGGGTGAACGCAGACTTTTTCTACCATGTGTATGCATTTGACGAGTTCAAATTTTTATACTGCGTAACTAATTGACAAAAAATTACCGCATCATAATATTTAATAAGAACTAAAAATCCTATCATTGCTATTTACAAATTTCCTATCATAAATAATCACTGTAAGCTATTTAAATTCACGCTACTTAGAACTAAGCATGTAAAAATTTTCACCAATAAGGAAATTGCCCTTTGCAAAATATGATATTTACACTAGAGTGAATAACTGTAAAAATTATTTAGGCAAGAACAAGGAACAAACATTACTTCGGTATAAATCGGGACGATTTAATTTAGGAATGGGAGAGTTAAGGAATGATTTCATTCACAAATAATAAATAAAAATAGTTAAGTAAATTCTAAGTATAATCAAATCCAAACATATGTATTTTAAGAATAACGAGAGATAAACATGTTTTTCCTAAACAGCAAACAAAGAAACTAATATACGAGTCGTGTACCTAAAACAGTAAGATGAGGTACAAATATAAATACGACTGTCAAATATGTTGGCAGTCAGTCCAGTATTAACATAGTGTTAAGAACTACCCTAATATTAGATTCAAAAAAAATAATTTTTATATTTTTCCCAAGTCAAGCAAGTCTTTAACTAGATGCGTCGGTGATCCGGTATACGGTGGATGGGCTGAAAAACCAAACCGGCTACAAGTATGCTTTATACAGTACGAAAAACTTTTCTGAACTCAAAACGCAGTACAAAGTTGAAGGAGGAATGCAAAACATAGAAGCAGCTCCAAAAAATAACAAAATTAGCGAAAGCACCAAAGAAGATGGGAACATACTTTATAATAAATCAAATATTAGAAAGCAACATTGTTTTAATTGTGGATCTGTAGAGCACAAGAGAGCCGAGTGCAAAGACGACCCGAAGTGTTGCGCTGAACACAGTGTCCACAATTGAACACATCTCAAAACAGACCTCGTCAAAACCGCAGACACAGAACAACGTAAACGTGATACTTGATAAAAGTAGGCTTGAATCGATCGGGCTGAACTATGTTGATGTAGAGTGTATCGTTGGCAAGACCGTCGATGGTACAATATTAAAAAATGACATTTATATGAAATACTTTAAAAACAAAATTTTAAAGCCGAAGCATAAAGCTGTATGGTGTCGGCAACACTGAAAAGTCCCGGGTCTAACACATAAATGACACTAGTTTTATTGCATTCACCTCTTTTTCAGTTAGTGCTAACCTCAAAAAGGCAGCTGTTAAAATTTCATAATATTTTATTCATTAGTTCGTGAGTTATTGTGCTAACAGTGACGCTACTTTTGTTATTTTCAAAACAATGGGTACCTCAAGCGGTACCTTTTGGTTTTCATCCATCAAAATTTATATATTTGGGTCATTGTTGAGAGCGTTTTGATATCCCACAAACGAACTTCGTCTAAATACAGGGTGGCAGACTTACGTTTCAAATTTAAAGATATTCTCTAACACAATCTCTTGAGCACATGAACAGGGAGTGCATCGCGTTAGCTTTGTTGTTCGTGCGGGTTCTTTAGTCGCAGTGGAAGGGTGAACAACGTGCGTTCGAAATCGAAACGAATTTCAAGGCCAATGATACATGTGCAACTGTTCATCGTAGATTTCGTTCACGTTACAATATTTGATGTTTACGGAATGCCCCAAGTGAAGATTTCATTCGCACATGGGTGCAATGGTTCCGGGCAGCAAATTCGGTGGCAAACAGCCGTGGCTCAGCCGGACACTGAGAACAAATGAAAATATTAAACTCGTCGCTA